>NC_047585.1:39066163-39367663 GCF_011004845.1 Esox lucius | reverse complement strand
TGCTTGTCTCTACGAGGTGGTTAGGATATAGTAAAAAAAAGAAAAAGGACAACATTTCTAGTTCATACTGACACCAGTTCCAGTAACAGCCTTGCTCCCAGGCAGGCAGAGGGTAATGGGTTCTAGTGTCCAAGTGGATGCTGAACATGACTGGGAGTTCTAACCTGTTGTTCCACTGACCGTGTTACGTAAGAGCAGGAACATGCCTCCGGCTGAGCGTCAGACGGGTATGACTGCTCTAGTCAGCAGCAAAACAATTGTCTGTCTGTCTGTCTGTCAGCCTTCTCTCCCTTCAACTGCCGGTATTAATTAAATTGTGATATTCATTTACCTCAGTGCATGGACGCCATTATATAGCAAGATGGGAATGTACAGAGATGCTGTATGTTAGGGCTGATTTGGTGTCTGCCCTGAAAAGCACAAACAAACCTTTTCACTCAGCGGATTACCATATGAGGCCAGATGTCATTTTCGGTTGTAATTTAGCTCTGCTTTATCCCCTCTTTATTTGGCTGCTTCGTTCACTTCCCGGATGTCAATTCTTGGCCTCTCATACAGCTGGACCAAAGTAATCTTGCATTCAGTGCCTGGATGATGCTTTTACCCGGAAAATGAAATAAATTACTGTGTTTATTTCTTCAACTGGGGGAGGCGCGTGCGTGCGTGTGTGTACTACTCAGGGATTTGGCCCATGGCTGCCCTGTGATCTGGTCAATCAGAATGAAAATGTTCTTCTGTTAACTGTGACTTAGTCATGTTTGCACTTGTTTTTGTGCACATGTGCCGGTCTACATGCCTGACATGTTCAGCTCCAGTCATTTCCTGTCAATAGCCGGTTATCATGCTGCGTCCATGGTTGGTTTGTATTTCAGTTAGCGCCTCCCTGGGCCAACAGCAGCAGAAAGCCTAGTGATTAAGGCAAAGAACTAGCAACTGAGCGGACGTGTTGATTTGTTCTTGAGCAAGGCACTTAATCCCGATTGGTCCCGTATGTCGGTCTGGATAAAAGCATCTGCTAAATGGCAAAAGGGAAAATAAATTATAATAAAACCACAGCTTTACACTCCATTTTAGTGGGACTGGGTTAGTTTAGAGTCTGTGTGTCACATCTGACCCTGTAGCTACGTCCTGTCATAATGACTAAGTCGTCAATGCCTCGTATTTTTCTCTGTCAAATCAAAATAAATATAATGAGGAATCATCCGCCAGAATATTGACTCACTCGACGCATAGCGAGCGTGCGTGCACGCGCACGCACACAGCAATTCTGACCTCGGAAAGGCACACAGACACAAAGACACACAACTCTGTTAGATCTCTCAGGGTTGGATTGGTCTCCTGAGTATCGGAACCCTTGAACCTTATGATAACCCATCTAAGCTGATCTAACAGCATCAGGATGAATCGCAAGCAGGGGCGCCATATTGGGGAGGGGGGGGGGGGGGGGGGGTCAAAGTTAGGACGATTTTAAGGGCCTGTGACTGACAGGGGCCCAAAGGAAATATTAGAACATCAGATAAAAAAACTATTTCAATTATTAAAGCAGCTTACTAAAGAAAAATAGAAGAGAGAAAAAGGGGCGATGTTTGAGTGTTGACATTTCTTTCGTCTTTTGGCCAACATTTAATCAATGCAGACACTTATAGCAAGCTATGGGATTTTTTTTGGTGGGATTTCCAAAAAAAAATATTATGAAAATGAAGAAATTATAAAATCCTTTTGAATGAGAATTCAAACATTCGATATCATTCTATATATGATAATGTTCATTTATTTAATTGAAGAGGTAAATGTATATTTAAGTTATATTTATATTAAGCTATTCAATAATGTTTTTCCAGTCAAGACTTACACCATTAAAAACATTTAGACTTTAGCATATTTCTTTATAGAGGGTATCAGTCTTCCATTAAATAGTGAATTCCGGAGCGGACGGTGCCTTCGGCTTTGGTGGTAGCGTGGTGGCAACAGCTTCTTGACTTGTGTGGATGCTAATATAAAGAAAAGACTTCCACTGGACTCCATGTAGTTACGAATAATAGAATGCTTTGTATTCATTCCGTTAGCTTCACATTTAACAGAGTTAAAGAAATCTTCTTAGACAAAGTAAGAAGATTTACACTCACCTAAAGGATTATTAGGAACACCATACAAATACTGTGTTTGACCCCCTTTCGCTTCAGAACTGCCTTAATTCTATGTGGAATTGATTCAACAATCAACAAGAATTCTTTAGATATGTTGGGCCATATTGATAGGATAGCATCTTGCAGTTGATGGAGATTTGTGGGATACACATCCAGGGCACGAAGCTCCCATTCCACCACATCCCAAAGATGCTCTATTGGGTTGAGATCTGGTGACTGTGGGGGCCATTTCAGTACAGTGAACTCATTGTCATGTTCAAGAAACCAATTTGAAATGATTCGAGCTTTGAAATTGGTGCATTATCCTGCTGGAAGTAGCCATCAGAGGATGGGTACATGGTGGTCATAAAGGGATGGACATGGTCAGAAACAATGCTCAGGTAGGCCGTGGCATTTAAACAATGCCCAATTGGCACTAAGGGGCCTAAAGTGTGCCAAGAAAACATCCCCCACACCATTACACCACCACCACCAGCCTGCACAGTGGTAACAAGGCATGATGGATCCATGTTCTCATTCTGTTTATGCCAAATTCTGACTCTACCATCTGAATGTCTCAACAGAAATCGAGACTCATCAGACCAGGCAACATTCTTCCAGTCTTCAACTGTCCAATTTTGGTGAGCTCGTGCAAATTGTAACCTCTTTTTCCTATTTGTAGTGGAGATGAGTGGTACCCGGTGGGTTCTTCTGCTGTTGTAGCCCATCCGCCTCAAGGTTGTGCGTGTTGTGGCTTCACAAATGTTTCGCTGCATACCTCGGTTATTTCAGTCAAAGTTGCTCTTCTATCAGCTTAAATCAGTCGGCCCATTCTCCTCTGACATCTAGCATCAACAAGGCATTTTCGCCCACAGGACTGCCGCATACTGGATGTTTTTCCCTTTTCACACCATTCTTTGTAAACCCTAGAAATGGTTGTGCGTGAAAATCCCAGTAACTGAGCAGATTGTGAAATACTCAGACCGGCTCGTCTGGCACCAACAACCATGCCACGCTCAAAATTGCTTAAATCACCTTTCTTTCCCATTCTGACATTCAGTTTGGAGTTCAGGAGATTGTCTTGACCAGGACCACACCCCTAAATGCATTGAAGCAACTGCCATGTGATTGGTTAATTAGATAATTGCATTAATGAGAAATTGAACAGATGTTCCTAATAATCCTTTAGGTGAGTGTATAACCAATGCAACTACAGTAAGAAAACTGTGTTGCTCCGCCGTCCAAAACCCGGGACACCCACTTCATTACAGCAGAACACAAAGCTGTTCAATCACCACCTGTCTTAAAGTGACGGTAATCAAAAAAGAAAGATATACAATGACAACGCGTCCCATGCCTACACAATGTACATCAATCATAGTCTCCTACCACTTGCACTCACACCCAATATTAAAGAACCGCACACCTCTAAAGGTGCTTTGGCTTTTGTTTTTGAACTGCATTTAACTTGGATTTTAAGCTTTGCTAGCAAAAATAAACATCTTCCTTTATATGACTACTCAATTCATCTAGTCACCAATCCTTAGCCGGCACACACTATCCTGTTTAATTTCTCAAAATACTGAGCTTTCATTCTATTCTTATTTTGACTAGATGTGTCTCTGCAAAAGCTGTGAAAGTGCTATTTGTTGCCTCGAACAAATCTATTTCGGGCAGTGGGTCCAGGACACGCTGTCCTAAAAACGAAAGGAAGTAGAGAAGAACTGGTTCAGAATTTGGTCTGGAGCATCTCTCTTCCTGTTCACATTTGCCATCTGGTGTCTCTCACTGTAGAGAACATGTTTAGCAGTGAGCCCTCAAATCTTCCATACTGTATAAATTAGCATACATATTCTACAGACTACAGAGGCTTTTTTTACTTTTTAGCCTGTCTCAGGTTGAAGAAATCTGCTGCTGTCAGCACTTTCAGTTGTAAAGCATGAAGGATTTATTTGAGATGTGATGCTTTCTGAAGTCTAGGCTTTGGCTCAGTTGACGAAAACAGTCTTGAGATGTGAAGGAGACCTGAGTTTGATGTTATATGTCAATGTATTGTGTACTGCTGATGTAAACAACAGAATAAACTACCCGCTTGCATGTGTATGTTCCACCATCTTTGCCCAGGACTACAAAAAACATAAATTATGAAAAAGATGGCGCATCTGATGTGTCAGTTTAATCTCTCTCTACAAATGGCCACCCAGTGTTGTATATTCTGTAGTGCTGTCTTTTCACTGCCGGTTTATTAATGCCTTCAGGGATGTTTTTATTTTTTATTTGAAGACCTTTGTAAGCGAGTATTCAGCTAAAACTACTGAGGTTTTCGTGAACAACAGTGCATCATCTTGTATTGACTTTTATTGTCTTGTATCGTCTTGCATGGTCCTGTATCATCGTGTATCATTGTGTATCGTCTTGCATTATCTTGCATGGTCCTGTATCATCTTGCATCATCTTGCATGGTCCTGTATCACCGTGTATCGTCGCGTATCGTCTTGCATGGTCCTGTATCGTCATGCATTGTCCTGTATCGTCGTGTATAATTGTGTTTATGCTGTAAGACATTCCGAGTACTGCTCAGTATTGTAGAGACCACAGTGAGTTCAACGGCAGCCGCTGTGGCCAACAGTCAAGACGGTCAGGTTGAAAACGGCATTCACTGGTTGACTTCAGCCGCACCCTACATGCACACTGGGTGCCCACCCCGCTTCGCAAATCGCTCGATCTTTGGCGAGCTGTCATTGAGCCTTCCCCTTGCATGCACACTGGCCGCTCGAGGGGGTGGTGGGTGGGTGGGTTTTGGGTTGGCGGGCGGTTAATTGAGAACCGCGATCGTGTGGATGGAATCAAGTGTGTTGCTTGAATGGCGCAATAGACTGAGCCCAACTGGGCCCTGGTCAAGAATCTTTCCCAGCCCATGGGTGTTGTCTGCTGCCAACGGCAACAGACGTGTGTGTCACCTGATACAGTGGTGCAGACGACAACTCGCGGGCTTCTGCATAATGCAGTAGACAGAGGTCCTTAATGATGTCGCTTTGATCATGTGACCGTGGGCCTGGCGGATCACCACAGTAGTTGGCATCGGAGGGCCGGATGGTAGAAATAATGTGTGTCAGTTGTCAGTGTTTCGGGGGAAAAGATGGACGCTTTGGCGCAGACTGCACAGGATCATTATCTTCACATGTTGTGGGTGGTGTGTGCACAGGTTTGCATGATTTCTGCAGATGAGGGGGAGGTTTAGGTTTAAGAATTAGCAGATTTAATTTATTATGTGAGTTTGAAGCATTTGTAAATGCTTCACACACACACACACACACACACACACGCACATGGATACAGAAACACAAATGCTATTTAATAGATGTTCCATAATGCTTAACATAGGGATTGAGGGATGGACACACACACCCATCAGTGACTTTAAAATTAACCCTTGGACTTTCATATGCCTTGGGAGTATACTATTTTCCTATTTATTTTTTTTGGGCCAAAATCAACAGCCACATTTTTAAATGTTTAGCCTATAATTTTCAATATTCATTATGAATGCATTGTTTTATATGTAGTGTGATATGCCTGGTGGCTTTTGGCCCCCAATTTTTACTTATTACTTATTATTATTATTTACTTATTTAATAGGGATACATACAGTATACACTTTGTATGTGTGAAGATACAGTATATAGGCAATCAAAACATCTTTGTTTCAAATGTTTTATTCATTTGCAAAATATAGTACACTTTCTTTCACCTAAAAACGTATGTAATTTGTGTACCTCTTTTCAATCTAACTGAATTACTTTTCACTTTGGGAAGACTCAGCGAGTTAACCTTCACTATTCCATGTAGTGTCAACAGTCCTTTTCATTAAATTGTGTGACAATTTGTTAGGGGAAGACTTGTCTGTCAAGATAAATCCATCCCGAAATAGAAGAAAGACTCATAGAATTTGAAAGGCCATGCTACTGACACACAAATAACCAATGTTAATCAACGTAGGTGTTTGTGGAATGCTCTGTGTAATGGTAGGAATTTGGGATTGTAGGATTGGAAAGCTGTTTGCGTTCATGTGTTCAACAGGATCCTCATTCAACAGGATTGTTTTCGACTGATATTTCCAAAGAGCTAATGTCTAGGGTAATGAAGAAACATCAGTGTCCTTAGCTCTGTGGCCTAGGTTTGTTCAACAGTCTACATCGCTGCCTCCGTTTTACATGTGTGGCTGCAGAATGGTTTTGAATCCAGACCCTCTCCTCCATATTTGCCACCTTCCTGTCAAAAAGCTTGAAATATAAAAATGATTAAACAAACATTGGTCCTTTAAAGGGACACTGTGTAGAATCCTGCCTCTGAACAATTACATGATTTGTCTATTCCTTGTCTTCCCATGCCGAATGAGGCCAGTATAGGACTAGCCAGTCCTAGGTGGTTTAGGATTGGAAGGATCGTACTGTGAGTCTCTAAAGTGAGAATAGGAAGATTACTAGTCATTGCAAACTGATAGACAGACCGACAAGGACGTTTAAATGGGGAATATGTCAGTCACTCAGATTCATTTTGAAGAAAAATATTATTTGAAACAGTAACCTAAAATATTTACTGCAAATTCTACCGGTCTTTTTTTGTTTATTTTTATGTTAGGAGTACAGTAAAAATATTACACATTGCCCCTTTGTCTGAAAATGATCCAGTCGTCTTGAAGGTCCTTCAGAAAAAGTACTAAAATGGTAGTGTGTTTCCTCAGTTACGCAGTTCTCCTCAACAATATGTTTCAGGCACAGCATAAAAGTATCATCAGCACTCAATTATCATTGCTCAGTTGGAATTACTGGAAAATCCCAAATACACGCAGCTATCGTCGCTGAGTAATTTACCCTCAGGTTCCCACCACACACTCATTGGAAGGCAAGTGCACCCCCAGAAACAGTGACATTCATCATGCATTTCCTAAATTAAGAGACTAATAAAAACACCCTTCACTCAGATGTCTCATTGTCCCCAAGCACAGCGTTCTGTTCTTAATCTTCATTTCCGCTCCACAACACCAGTGTGTGTGTTTCTTTAAGCCTGGCTGCATTCTGTGCATTTCTACAAACCTGTGTGTATGTGCACATGTATGTTTTCTTGTGCCTGTGTGTGTCTTCACATCCATATGCTCCAGTCTTAAAGAAGCCCCCCTCTGCTGATACTAGCAAACTGCGTGAACTGCCATTCATTTGTCGGCTTCCCTCCCATTCAAGTGCTCTTAGTTGACACTAATGTGTCGCGTCTAAAACCCAATGGACTTTCTTATTCTCCTGCAGCTCAAATGGATGGCTTTTCATCCCATTTTTAAATGGGCTCAACATTTATATTTGCAAGTGTTAAGGATGCGCATAGTAGATGAATGAGAAGTGACGTAACTGGGAACCATCATCATTAACCATCATAATCTGATTTAATCCATTTGGACCCAGTGTTCATGTCGATTCTTTTTAAATCCTGTTATTGCCTTCTGTGCCGTGAACATATTTTCTCTTTTGGATTGAATTGTAATGCTGCCTAATAGAAATTATTTTATTATGGTCAAAATTATCGTTATTGTATAAGTTAAGTGCTCTGAATAGATATACGGGGCTGTGATGGTTTAACTGTTTGTTCTGATCATTTTCTGTTCTCATGCAGAATAGGATATAGGCCTAAATAAAAATAGAAAATGGGGGGAAAAAAAGATGAATGTGAACATGATGTGGAGATGGAAATTGTAATAAAAATACCCAAAACTGCACTTCTTTTAACATTTAAATCAATATTTTGATCAAGGGGTGCTTTTACACTTGCTAGCTATTGTAAATGAAAGCCGGTCAAATTCTGAAAACGAATTTATAGCCAGAAGATACAATTTAAATTTAGGACTGGCTGTTTATAAACTTAGTTTAAGTCAGTTAAAACAAGCCAATCTCTCCAGCCATACAATTTGTGCTGCTAGGCTGTTTGTTTGTTCTTAGCCCAGTTAGCTCTCCTAACTGACTCGTCTGCTAGGAACCCTGGGAAAATTGAGATTTGAGTCTTGGGATAAACTTATGATACTTAGACTGAGACATTGTTATACCAGGCAAGTTAACTAAGAGCACATTCTCATTTACAATGACCCAGGAGGAATTAGGGTTAATTCTCTTGCTCTGGAAGAGGAGAATGGCAGGGCTTTGTCCCTTGTCGGATTAGAGCCAGCGCCCTTTCGTTTACTGGCTCAACACCCTTGGCAACTAAGCTACCCTGTCCTACTGTATGGTTGGAGCTTGGTGGAAGGGTTTGTTAAAATAACCTGTTAGAAAGGGTCCAGTGTCAAATGTTTGGTGAAACATAGGGCTTTTAAACCCTCTGTTTTTAAGGTGTGTTTGAAGTGAATTATTCAGTCTTAGTCCTGAGTATTTGTCCAGTATTAAGTATATGAATTAAGGGTTCTCTTAAATGGGGTTCTCATATAAAATATGATATTGGACAACAGTTTTGCTGCAAATCTATTCTATTTGGAGCCCCCGACTGCTTAGTGAGCCCCTGAGGAGGGGGCCCCAAATTCAATTTTACATAGAACCCCGGACATTTGGCCAAGTTTACCAGACTTATAACACTAGTCTGCTCAAATGGAAATGTTTCTGAAATAAAAAAAGACCAACTCAAACAGGACTGATCACTTTTCTGTAGCATCCTACAGGAAAAGACCTGAGGAATTATAAAAGTAAACTGAGTTCAGTACATTTATACCACTGTTCCCTGTGGAAAATGTCTGGCGTATGGGTTTAGGGAAAACCAACAGCTGGGCATGGTGTTTGGAGTATTGGGGTAATTAGGTCAACTTTTAGGTGTAGCCTAGGCGTTACCAGTTAGGGGGTAGGGCTTGGATAAGTTTAGGTATGAAGGTAAAGTTATAAAGGTTACGGGTCAGGTTAGGTTTAGGGTAGAACTCAGGTACACATAAGAACAGAAGAACATGCAGATGAGTGAGTAAAGACAAAGACACCTTCAAAATTCAGAAATCCACTTGTTTCCCCAAAATGAGGCCCCATAGAATATATGCTTGATTAGACATAACAGAATTAAACACACACCTCACAATCACTGGAAGGCATCTGTAACGAAGTACGTCCAGTTACTATTCAAATAGTTAATGTCTAAGACGTGAATGTTTGCTGCTAAAACACTGAACTGTCCATAACAACTGTGGAATTGGGCACAGATGAATGGTTTGCTCACGAATTCGGCAATCATTCCGTGCATACATCGCATTACAGTGGTGGTCAGGGTTTCTATGATCTCTAAAGTGCCCATTATGAGTCAGCGCCCTGACTTGGATGCAGTGGGAGTTGGAGGAACATTGGGAAGGGAATAGTGACTCCATGATCTCTGATTCGATGTTACAACGTTTGTAGTCTGGTGACCTGCACACTGGGACCTGCACACCGGGACCTGCACACCATGACCAACAATGCTTGGAGCAGGGTGCTATTAATAGCCCTGAGACAACAGATACTGGTGTGTTCTGTTTATAACCCATCCTCTACCATTGTTCTGGTATGCCATTGGTGTGGTGTAAATGAAAATTTGGCACTTTCTGGTTTCTTATTTTGGGGATATCTGGACATTGGAGCACATTACGGATTGTGAAGCAAATGTATATTTGAAACCGTAGATACATATTTTGGAGTGACAGGAGGGGCACTCAAGGGGCCAATAGGATTTCGGGTGGGGGAAGTTCCCAGTGTGACCACCCCCCTAGGTCCCGCTGGTGGTTCTGAGACTCTGGACACATTGGACTCAGTGGGTCCTAGCAAAGGCAGCTCTGGTGTGTGGAAGGGCAATTGTTCAACTACACGGTTACAGCTGGCTCAGAGTTGCTGTCTGTGTGTGTGTGTGTATCGGAAAGATCAAAGAAAAACATAAGAATAACAAAATGAAATCTCTATTGTACCGTAGAAGTTAAGCATAAAGGGTTAGGGTTAAGTTATGAAAGGCTAGGGTTAACTTATTTAGGGTTAACTTATTTAGGGTTAGGGGTTAAGTTTTTTAGGGTTAGGGTTAAGTTATAAAGGGCTAGGGTTAACTTATTTAGGGATAGGGTTAACTTATAAAGGGCTAGGGTTAACTTATAAAGGGCTAGGGGTTAACTTATAAAGGGTTAGGGTCAGGACCATTTCACAACTTTCACATGGTTAGGATTGGATAAAGTTCTCTTTCAGTCGGTCACTTGGTCCAACAGTAATGGGTTAACTGAAAACCTTATACAATCAAATCTTGAATTACGACTTGTCCATCAACTCAACTTTTGATCTTCATGTTTCTGTAATGGAAGTGGAAATTGATAGTGCCAACATAGAAGCAATTCAACCGTCCACTTGGTGAATTGAAGATTCCTGTGGGCATGGTTGGAAAGTTTGTTAGGTCGTGTTTCAAATGTAAAGCAAATTTTCTCACCTGGTTAGCCTGGCTAACTAGTGTGCGACAATGCCAACCTCTGAGCTGAGTTTGTGAAATCGACAATGCCTGTGTCGATTCAGTATGCTTTTCTGATTAGTTTATCAGGAAAGCATTCCCAGTTGTTGTCTGGTGCCTCAGCCTGGATTACGCAGGGACGCACTTTAATGCAAACATTACCACGGGCGACAGATTCTGGAGACGAGTTGGCACCAGAATCCAACCTACTCTCACTGGAATACATTTTCTATTTTACGTAAGTCTCCGACAGCCAAATTCATAAGATATATTACGTGAAGTAACATAATAATAATCATGAAAAAAATTATAGCAATCGGCAGGCTGTGTTTCAAAGCCGTGTCCTTTAGCTGCAGAGACTGGTGCACTACCCACTGCTCCAAATGGAAGCTTCCTGTTAAAGTCTGTTATCCCTGTATGGAACAGTGGGTATGACAGTGGGTAGGATTGCTGGTTTGTAATATATGATATGCATCATTCATAATGTATGATACGTTTTAGTAGCATTCGTCACATTTGATGTTTGTCTAGAGTTCGTAACAAATGTAAAATTTCAGCCAATTCGTAATGTATTATACATTTTGGTAGCGCTGTAATGTAACCTAACATGACATATCATACAAAATTGGGTGACATGGATTCGTGTAAAATTTACTACGTATTCCAATGAGACCAGGGTGCAGAATCAGGCAGAATGTTTCTCCTCAGCCCAACTGTTATCAACTGTAATATGGTTGTCCCAACCCCCTGACCGCAAAAACACCTGCATGACTTTCCCGACTTCATCAATAAGCTCAAGTCGACGCAATGTCAACTGACTGCTGGAGAATGAAAGAAGACTAGAAGACAAGAAAGAAGTCCTATGTGTTGTCTGATGGGATGCAATGAAACAGCCAACTCTGTTTTGAAGAACGCACATTCAAACCAGTCTTGATTCCCTTGACCCAGAAGGATTGTTTTTCTCTCTTTCCTGTACACGGAGGACGGACATGACTGTATGACCCGCTCGTCAGTTCTCTGTCATTGGGCAGTGCATGGTGGTCAGAGTAGTAAGAATGCAAGCATACAAACACGCACATTAAAGCACTAGTGCATGAACACGCGCTCCCCCATTGTTGCGTAATGCATAAGAAAACTCACCTCAAGCCGATTCAACCCAGGTGTGATGCCCTGCTGTTGTCATTCGTGACATTTACACACAGGGGGACTTGGGATGATCTGATGGACTCTGAGCCAATCTAGGGTTGCAGTTTGTTATTCTGTATCTTAAACCATTTTGAATCAGCAACTTGTGTATGCTTTTCATGTATCGGATCCACAGTGAAGATTCTTAATCATATGGTTAAATTAAAATGTCAAGCCAATGGTGAAACTGCATATTAACCCCCTAAACGGCATAACTAAAACAAAAGTGTGCCAAAATTCTGTTGGCTCAGTTTCATCAATGTGGCGTTTCGTACGGGGGTGTATTTTTGCATGTGGTCTCAATTCAATAATTTTTCTGCTCGTAATTGATCCCCGAGAACGATTTTTAAAGATATTTTTATTTGTTACAGATGAATTGGTTGTTGTGTTTTGCCAAGTAATTTTTTTCCCATTCACCACAATGGCCCTCATTTATCAAAAGTGCGTACACCAAATTTCCAGCATACACCTGGCGTACACCCAAAACCACGGTGACTTTGAGATTTATCAATATGGACGTTGGCGTACGGCACTCTCAAATCCTACGCCAGCTCAGGAGGTGGTGTACGCACGTTCTGAGTTAGTGCGGAAATGCACAGAAAAAAAAATCCTAACGCAGTGACAAACTAAAAGATATGATATATTATGACCCACTGTAAAAATTTTTTTAACATAATTACAAACTTCAGTGTTTATTTTTGTGCAAAATGGACTTCAAGGTTTAATTTGTGTGACTTTACCAAAGCATTTGATTTATATGTATTCCTTCAGATGCGAGCCTGTGCGCTTTACATGACGTTTCAGGGTTAGGCCCGGCAGTTGCGCACGGACTGGGTTCAGTAATAAAAGGCTTTTAATGACCAAAATATAATTCAGACTGACAAAATAATAAAAATGACATTCTTCTTCTTTTAAATAATAATAGAAATAATAATAATAACGACATTCTTCTTCTAAATAACAATAAACGTCATTAATAATAAATATCATGAAATAATAAGACGAATATTACAAATTGTCATGCAATTATTAATGTGAATGAATGGTACTCCACATCACATCATCATCTTTTATTCCGCTTTTTAAACTGCAAAATGAAACAATTTTATTTCTTTCTACCTCCCTGGTGATCGTCTCAATCTCCACGTCAGAGAAGTTTCTCTTTTTTGCCGTCTTCCGTGTGTCCATGGCGTAAAATGAGGGCGTGGGGGAAGCAGAGACTTGAATATATAGGGGCGTGTTATTCTAATGACAATCGTTTTCAGCCGCGGCATTTATCAAGGGCAGGTATTGCGTACACCTGGATTTTAAAGGTAAGCACAGCTTCATAAATCAGGCGGTGAGAGGAGTGTAAGCAAAATCTTACGCCAACATATACGCCCGTTTCTACGCAAGAATGATAAATGAGGGCCAATGTATCTAAAGTATGTTGATAATTGCTCCTATACGCCTGCCCAACTCCAACTAACCAAATGAAGCTGTTCATAACAGCAACAAAAACATGCAAATGTCCATATATGGAAGCATGTGATGAGGGTCTGGGGTTGGAAAATTTCCATATATGGAAGCACATAGGGAGGGCCTGGTGTTGGAAAATGTCCATATATGGAAGCACGTGGGGAGGGGTCTGGTGTTAGTTCAGAGACAACAAGCTGAATGAGATGGGAGGAGCTGATGAGACAGGTGTTGGTTTGAAATGTTTTGGCGCGTTTCCTAACATCCTTTTGACACAGTATCAAAATGGATTGTAGTAAATGGCATGCTCCTGACTTTACAAAATGTGACAATGCATTTTCTCTGTGGCAAACGCAATCCAACAAAAATACGGTTTGTGCTGATCACTGTGATAGGTGAAAATAAGACCACATGTGAACTTTCCCTTCACAAACACAGAAGGTGTCACGGAAAACCTTTTAATATGGATGAGGACAGGATGGTGTGTAGAGAGTGGGTGCCTTTGTTCACTCGTCGACACTGTCAGGTGTAGAGACGAGAGGAAGATGAAAGCAGGCCATGAAGAGAGTGCAGAACAGTGGCGTACAAGGTGAAAACATATGCCATACTGTTGTTTTGGATTTATGGATTCGCCCTAGGCAGAAGGTTTCCTAAGGATTGGTCTAGGATTAGATATGGCTTAGAAGTGTTTGTGCGTGCCTGCCTGCCTGCGTGCGTGCGTGCCAGTGGGTGTGACTCAGATTTGCCCCAGCTACAACCTGTGTTTTTGCTCATTTCCATTATTTACTCTCTTATTTAACAGGAGACATCTTACAATCAAAACCTTGGCTACTGAAGAATGACCTACAAATGTAAGTACATTGAATGAATGAATGAATGAATGAATGCATGGATAGAAGATTAAAGGAACAAAAGCATATCAGATCAAATGCATCTCCAGTTTAAATGTTGATTGATGGCTTTGCTGTTTCACTTTGATTTGGTCATCCTCAGTACCAAGACAGAGAAGGCAGTTTGGGTCTTTCCCTTGATAAGGTCATCCTCAGTACAAGGACTTTGAAGGCAGCTTTGCTGTTTCCTTTTGATTTGGTCATCCTCAGTACCAGGACAGAGAAGGTAGTTTTGGTCTTCCCCTTGATAAGGTCATCCTCAGTACCAGGACTTTGAAGGCAGCTTTGCTGTTTCCTTTTGATTTGGTCATCCTCAGTACCAGGACAGAGAAGGTAGTTTTGGTCTTCCCCTTGATTTGGTCATCCTCAGTACCAGGACTTTGAAGGCAGCTTTGTTGTTTCCTTTTGATTTGGTCATCCTCAGTACCAGGACAGAGAAGGTAGTTTCGGCCTTCTCCTTGATAAGGTCATCCTCAGTACCAGGACTTTGAAGGCAGCTTTGCTGTTTCCTTTTGATTTGGTCATCCTCAGTACCAGGACAGAGAAGGTAGTTTCGGCCTTCCCCTTGATAAGGTCATCCTCAGTACCAGGACTTTGAAGGCAGCTTTGCTGTTTCCTTTTGATTTGGTCATCCTCAGTACCAGGACAGAGAAGGTAGTTTTGGTCTTCCCCTTGATAAGGTCATCCTCAGTACCAGGACTTTGAAGGCAGCTTTGCTGTTTCCTTTTGATTTGGTCATCCTCAGTACCAGGACAGAGAAGGTAGCTTCGGTCTTCCCCTTGATTTGGTCATCCTCATTACCAGGACAGAGAAGGCAGCAATAAGGATGTACAGCAGGATTACCTTCAGTAATCTTTCAGGCCTGTCTTCCAGGAGGGCTTCTTGTGTTGATGTGGGTAGGGCAGCTGGGTATTCAGAAGTTCCTACTGACTGTTAACCTGCCTCAGATAAGAAGATCAGCGTCCTTATTCGTAAAGCATTCGTAAAGCATCTGCTGAGTTTGTTTCTAACTATCAGTGAAAAGGTGAACATCTGTAAATGTTCCCTTGAGCAAGGCATTTAAACCTAACTGCTATTGCAGATTTCCGTGTATAAGTGTCTGCAAAATGTCTACAATTATCTCTTTAATCTGTTGAGTTTCACAGGAGCACAAGAAATAACCAATAGAATTGTCTAAAAGGGATCCACTGTGCATGCTGACCAATCAAAAACCAAAGATACCAGAAACGCATAGTGTTATGCGTACTGAATCACACCAAGGTCTGACAACGTATAATACTCCTCTATAAAAATACTTATTAGCCATCCCTTTTCACAGTAGCCTATACGATGATGTTACAATTACACAAACACTCCATCTCCCTTCACCCCCCCAGTACACAACTCTGGTACCATCCTTATCAGACACCCACAACAATACAATGAGTCAAGCTTCTCTCCCTCCGCTTCTGTCCATAGAAGTCTCTGTGAGACCTGATGAATGTTTTTTTTTGACCATAGTATGTACACACACATACGTAAAAATACACACACTTACACCAGTCGATTAGGGTCAGCCAGCCAGGCAGTCAGCCAGTCGGTTGGTCAGCTAGTCATTTTGTCAGCCTGTCATACAGTCCGTCAGTTAGGCAGTTGATCAGTCTACCAAGTCTGCCAGTTTGTTGGTATGTCAACCAGTCAGCCATACATTCGTCAGTTAGTTAGTCAGGCAGTCAGTCGTTCAAACAGTCAGTGAGTCAAGCAATTGGGCGGTCAGTCAGCCATTTTGTCAGTCAGCCAATCAGCTAGTCAGTCGGTAAGATAGCCAGTGTCTCTATTTCCATTTGTCTATTAGACAGTTTGTCTGTACACTTTGTCAGTCTGCCAAAACATTTAAATGCATTCTTCAGTCATTACTGATCCATTGATTACTTCCCTTGAGCTAGTAAGGATGGGTGGGTGGATGAATGGACAGATGCAAGGGGGAGAGAGAGGAAGAGAGGAGAGAAAGGAGGAGGGAGGAAGGGGGAGTTATAAGAGAGGAATGTGATTGATGCATTTGTCTGTCGCAGCCAGGGGAGGAGAGTGATTGGCAATTTCCCTGAATCAGAAAGCAGAACTTTTCTTTCACCCTCCATCGCTCTAAAACCCCCTCCCTCCATCCCTTTCTTCACTTTTCAGCCTTTTTCTTCATAATGTTCTTTTTTTTCTCTCTTCATCACAAAAAACTAAAAATGAACCACTGCACCTCAGCTGCCCTACAACGCTTGCCTACAACGTTAACTAGGTAACATTACTAGACATCCATTCTGTATCCTAGCATAGCCTAGCATCTAGTATATCCTATTATCCATTATGTATCCTAGCATAGCCTAGCATCTAGTCTATCCCATAATCCATTATGTATCCTAGCATAGCCTAGCATCTAGTCTATCCCATAATCCATTCTGTATCCTAGCATAATTTAGCCTAGCATCCTAGATAGCATCCATATTTGGACTATACAATAATATAGCACACATTACTATATGTATACTTTAAACCTTGGTGTACAGTCGTTTGGTGTAAATGGTAGACATTGACCTTGGTGACAGGCGGCTCATATCCGGCTGATGTGTTAACAGGCTGACAGACTGTGAATGGATCGGAATGGTCACTGCTGGATTTGCTATGAATTCTTAAATGAATTTCAAGTTCATTCAGTTCAAGATGTCAATGGCTGGCTAGATGCTGGCATTGTAACTGGTGGAGGTTATGGTCCTTAACTTTTCAGATTCAATGTCTATCGCCTCACAAGGAATACATTTGCGTCTGACACCACAAGGTCTGCTATTAACCAATAAACACTCAGGTGTGTATGGTTTAGAACTTATACATATCAATCAGACAGAGATATTGGGACCGTAATAAAGTGTGGTACACACTGGCAAACACTTTCAAAACTTTAAGCAACATCCAAGCCTCTTGATAAGTTTGAAAGTGTAATGACATTTGGCACACATGCTCAGGAAAACGAGTCTAGTTAACATAAACGTATCAAGGACCACTCTCCCAATGTTTACTGTTGCCTTTTTTATTTATGAGAATGTTAGATTATACAGTTTGTCAGAGATTAGTGATTATCACGTTGATTGTTGGACCATGTGTAAATAGTATAATAGGCTTTTCATTGTACTGCTTAGGAATAGATTTAACGTGGGCCTTAATGGAATAAGATGCACAGATGGGTGGTCACAGCTCAGAGTAAAATTGCTTTGTAATACAATGGGAGTGTTAGCCTTCTGCTGAGGTCATTGTGCTCTGTGTGTGTGTTTGTGTGTGTGTGTGTTTTTGCATCTCTGCATGTCTGTTTGTATCAGGGTTTCCTAGTTGATCTAGAGACAGTGGACCCAGCTGTAGCCCAGAACGCTTGGCTCTACACTGTGCGCCATGCGCAAGGCTTTCTGGGATATCTGCCCGTGTCGGTTTTATCCTCCCCTTCCTAATAAACACCCACTGTGCTACACGTGTGCGCACATACACACACATACACACACACATACACATGGCCGCACACATACACATGCCCGCACACACATAATCATGAGGCTGAAAGTGTAGTTGCACAAGACAACATTATAGGATAACCTGGTAACATCTCCAAACTGCTGCAATAAACTTCAGGAGGATAGCCTTAATTAAAAGGTCTATTGAAAGTGTTAAAAATGAGGGGAAAACTCTCATTGTGGTCCTCTTACACCCTTTCTTCTCCACAAGGGGGAAGTTGTGAAAAGTAGAGAGTGAAGGATGATGTTTTCAGAGTGGAACTCAGCCCTGGCATCTGCAGGTTATCACAGATGGCTGAGCAATCAATTTAAAGCTGAACACTCAAGCTTTTGCTGTGGCTTACAACTAGAGGTGTAAAACGTACATGGTACACATCATCTGTTGTGTTCACCACTTTGGGGAAGTTCCTTGTACCGTTATTCACTATACTGTTTAATGTATATTTTCAACACATTTTAGTAATTTTAGCAGATGCTCATATCCAGAGCAACTTAAGGAAACTGCACTGTGAAGATTGTTAGCGACCAGGAAATGGCAACTTCTGCCCTGGCTATTGTCCCAGCAAGAAGATCAAAACAGCATTCCCATTTTCAACAGGGGGAGAAATCAATGGGCGAATATTATTGCCATTTAATCATACTGTGCAACCCCATCATTCCACCAACACTGCAGATATACAACGAAAATAAATTGAAATTCCTATGAATATTTTTTAGGAGGAAAATCATCTGTATCACCTTTAACTCAGTTACCAATTAGATCTACTTAGGTGTGCTTGCAGATCGAGGGACGCTGATGACGCGCATTAAAAAACACCGACCAAGGGATGCGCATCTCGCCGAACCAAGAAACCGACGACGCGTGCACACTGATGACAGGCAAAAACAGAAAGGGAATTTCCAGAATCTCGTCAGGGGGTGCCCGAGACTGTTAGGGGAGGCTGCAGCGCCCCTACTTCCCAGAGCTATGGACGTATCTGTTATATTTGAACTCCACACTGGAGCAGACGGTTCTCTCTTATCGGCCTTGTGTACTAGGGTTTGTTTGGTGTTTCCTGTGCTGGTATTGCTGACAGTTTTCACCTGTTGAGACAGCAGGAACCTGGCCGTATTAAAGGTGTGATATTATAACCTTTTCATTAATGGAGACAAACTGAGGAGACCAATTGCTGTATTTTTGAATGTGAAATGTTTTCCCAATTTTTGCTTGATATAGTATTTCAGCTCCTCGACAATTTGCATGGGGTCTCCTTTGTCGTGTTTTTCATTTCATAATGCGCCAAACGTTTTCAATGGGTGACAGGTTTGGAATGCAGCCAGGCCAGTTTAGCACCCGGACACTTTTACTGCAGAGCCATGTTGTTGTAATATGTGGAGAATGTGGTTTGGCATTTGTCTTGCGTAATCTGGATGGTAGCATATTTTGCTCCAAAACCTGTATACACTCACCTAAAGGATTATTAGGAACACCTGATCAATTTCTCATTAATGCAATTATCTAATCAACCAATCACATGGCAGTTGCTTCAATGCATTTACGGGTGTGTTCCTGGTCAAGACAATCTCCTGAATTCCAAACTGAATGTCAGAATTGGAAAGAAAGGTGATTTAAGCAATTTTGAGCGTGGCATGGTTGTTGGTGCCAGACGGGCCGGTCTGAGTATTTCACAATCTGCTCAGTTACTGGGATTTTCACGCACAACCATTTCTAGGGTTTACAAAGAATGGTGTGAAAAGGGAAAAACATCCAGTATGCGGCAGTCCTGTGGGCGAAAATGCCTTGTTGATGCTAGAGGTCAGAGGAGAATGGGCCGACTGATTAAAGCTGATAGAAGAGCAACTTTGACTGAAATAACCACTCGTTACAACCGAGGTATGCAGCAAAGCATTTGTGAAGCCACAACACGCACAACCTTGAGGCGGATGGGCTACAACAGCAGAAGAACCCACCGGGTACCACTCATCTCCACTACAAATAGGAAAAAGAGGCTACAATTTGCACGAGCTCACCAAAATTGGACAGTTGAAGACTGGAAGAATGTTGCCTGGTCTGATGAGTCTCGATTTCTGTTGACATTCAGATGGTAGAGTCAGAATGAGAACATGGATCCATCATGCCTTGTTACCACTGTGCAGGCTGGTGGTGGTGGTGTAATTGTGTGGGGGATGTTTTCTTGGCACACTTTAGGCCCCTTAGTGCCAATTGGGCATCGTTTAAATGCCACGGCCTACCTGAGCATTGTTTCTGACCATGTCCATCCCTTTATGACCACCATGTACCCATCCTCTGATGGCTACTTCCAGCAAGATAAGGCACCATGTCACAAAGCTCGAATCATTTCAAATTGGTTTCTTGAACATGACAATGAGTTCACTGTACTGAAATGCCCCCCCACAGTCACCAGATCTCAACCCAATAGAGCATCTTTGGGATGTGGTGGAACGGGAGCTTCGTGCCCTGGATGTGCATTTCTAAAGAATGCTTTCAGCACCTTTTTGAATCAATGCCAAGTAGAATTAAGGCAGTTCTGAAGCGAAAGGGGGTCAAACACAGTATTAGTATGGTGTTCCTAATAATCCTTTAAGTGATTTTGTATTACACAGCTTTTCCAGTCTTTTGTTGCCCCTGTCCCAGCTCTTTTGAAATGTGTTGCTGGCATCAAATTCAAAGTGGGAATATATTTCAAGAAACAATAAAAATGTTCAGTTTCAACATTTGATATGTTGTCTCTGTACTATTTTCTATTGAATATAGGGTTTACGTGATTTGAACATCTTGGCATTCAGTTTTGTTTCCATTTTACACATTGTCCCAACTTTTTTTGGAAAGTGGGTTGTACTTTAAAAGCATAATTTGTTCAATTACTGTCAATGGCTTTGACTTGCATTAACAGACACAAATGAAATCGGAGATAATCCACTTTGCACAGCCATGCTAACTGCTGAAATTAGATTATAATTCACAGTGCATATCGGCCTCGCCTCTTAACTTTTAAATTAAGAACTTTTTGGGCATGGAAGTTGTGCATTCATACCCACCATTGCTGATGAAGCTTGCTCTCTCTCTGTCCATCTCTCTCTGTCTGTCTGTCTCTCTCTCTCTCTCTCTCTCTCTCTCCTCTCTCTCTCTCTCTCTCTCTCTCTCTCTCTCTCTCTTCTCTCTCTCTCTCCTCTCTCTCTCTCTCTCTCTCTCTCCTCTCTCTCTCTCTCTCTCTCTCTCCTCTCTCTCTCTCTCCTCTTCTCTCTCTCTCTCTCCTCCTCTCCTCTCTCTCTCTCTCTCTCTCTCTCTCTCTCTCTCTCTCTCTCTCTCTCTCTCTCTCTCTCTCTCTCTCTCTCTCTCTCTCTCTCTCTCTCTCTCTCTCTATCTCTCTCTCTCTCTCTCTCTCTCTCTCTCTCTCTCTCTCTCTCTCTCTCTCTCTCTCTCTGTGTGGTTGTCTTCAGAGATTGGCTGAAATGAGTGGGCCATCCATCAGAATAGAGGAATGGTAAATTTATAGCTGTTAAAATAGGCCACAGCCCAGTACTGACAGCATACATCATTGTGTAATTAGGACAAGGTTAGCCAAGTTACTACTGCCATAAACACACACACACACACTGTGTTAAATACACACTGACACATTATCTCAGAGAGATACTACAATTATCTTTTTTCTTTAGTGTCTTTCTTACTTGTTATCGATTTCTTCTTTTATTTTCTATTTGTCCACTTCCCTCTCTCACTTTCTCTTTTGTCACGTCTCTGCCGATCCCTTTGTCTCAAACCCTCTCATTTCAACACACATTTTCTCATTTAGCGTTTGCCTTTCTTTTACCTCTCATTTTCACTGCTGTCAAACACTGCACCTGTAGTTTGCTACTCTCAGCTCATTCATCTTCTTTGTCATTCTCCTTCTCTCTCTCCTCTGTTTTTTTTTTTTACTCTCCTCCCTCACTCTCATTCTCTGTACCCACTCTAGGTCTCTCTCTACCTCCATCTCAATCTTTCCTTATTGTACGAAGTTACGAAGTAAGTACCCTGGTCTTATGCGCGCGCACACACCCAAACACACACCCCTCCCCCCACACACACCCCTGTCCTCTAGGGCAAGTCTGAAAGTGGAGCAGATGGGGGCTCGGTGCTCCGTGATTGAGATGTGTTCTGACAAAGTGCACGTCCATGCTGGTCAGATGTGGCTTCCCGTTCGCCACCGGGGGGAGACTACTCTCCCCGGTCAGTGGAAGATCCCCATGTTGTCCATACCTTCGTCCGTATCTGGCAACCCGCTTGGATTTCAGTTACAGGGGATTGGTCTCCCGGGGGACTTCACATCAATAGCAAATGCAATTTTGTAGAAATACACATGGCAATTTATGACATAAAATCTCAACTTATTTCCATTGTGGCCTTCTGTTTGGTAGGTCCAGGCTTCAAGGCATGTCCAGTGTAATGAGCGCTCTGGGCCTCAGTCCCTACACAATGTAAACACATTTACAAGTAGAGATATTGTAATGCTGACTATGTTTTCCAAATGGCCTTGAGGCCAGCTTAACATTAACCAGTGGGGTTTAACCTAGCAACCGGCCGAGTGTGTTCCCGTCTACCGCTGCTGTATATAAAAGTTTCGCTCTGGTCTGTACAGCCTTTAAATCGGCATGGCACAGAATATGTGCCATCACCGCCGGTGGTGTGGGAATTGGACTGAGAATCCCTGGCAGTATTGAAATAGTTTTTAAACAGTGGGGGGCCTGTAACACAGATGATTTTATGGGCCAATCTCAGCTTCAGCTGAATGACTCTTTTATCCACTGATCGCCACTGGAGCTCTCTGAGTTGATCCGGGTCAGTGTGAGCCTGGAGGCAGGAACCCAGAATGATCCGTGCCATTTTATTCTGTGCTGTCTGAGGCGTGTTAACTTATGGCTGCTTCTGTACAGGGTTTGTGGGCCTTTAAGGTCAAAGGGATGCTGCACGAACTGGTACGGCTCGTGTTTTAAAGATCCCTTTATCTGCATGTTTTGGCTTTTCCTGAACAGAAAATGACCCGTCTTTGTTGACTATTGTTGACGAATATTTTCGGCACCATGCGATTCGCTCTCAGAAACCCGCCCGCTGTACAGTGGGTTTAATGCAGTCCTTGGCTGCCGCTCTGCCAGCAGCCGTGAATCATAGAGCTATATGATAAGGGCCATAATGTACAGTCATAAAATTGACAAAAAGCTTGTTGGATAATGACTTGTGTGTAACATAGTTTTTGACAGATTGCAATTGTATGGACATGAATTGGGAAGGCGCACGCGTGTCTGAGGTGCCACATTTCACAGTGCATGTCAGAGGAAAAACAAAGCCAATTAGTCCAAGCTCTCGGTAGACCTCCGAGATATAATTGTCTGGGGAATGTTATAAAAGAAATACCTACATCGTTCCAGGGGGCACAGTGGGCTCCATAATTGTGAAATGGCAATTACGAATTGGACCCACAAAGAGCTGGCCTTCTGGAAAGACTGAATAAACAAGCAAGAAGGGCCTTGGTCACGGAGTTGACCCAAAGCCCAATGGTCACACTGATTTCAGAGCTTCTCTGCAGAGATGGGAGAATGTTTCAGGAGGACAACCACCTCAGTACCACCTCTCCATCCATCAGGCCATAGTACAGTGCCCTGATGGAAGCCACTCTGGAGTATAAGGCAAATACCATGCCACTTGAAGAGTTCTGAGAGCATGAGGGAAAAGATTATCTGATGAGACTGTAAGAAATTCAGCCGTTCGTATAGTCTTGAATTCCTCAAGACCAAAATCAAACCGTTTGGCCTGAATGCCAAGTGTTATGTCTGGCGAAACCTAAGTACTGCTCATCACCTGGCTAAAACCACCCCTACTGTGAAGCAAGGTGATGGGAGTATCAAGCTATGGGGATGCTTGTCAGTGGCTGGGATTGGAGACTGGTCAGGATTGTATTATAAATGAACACTATAACACAACAAAATGTGATGAAAGTGAGGGCGTCTGAATACTTTCCAAAGGCAAGTGCCCATCTAGTATTTTTGAGTTATTGCTCTTGTTGGGCCAGACACAATTTGTTTAATAAAGAGGACCGCTTTCTTTGACTTGTGGTAATAATAAACAGTTCAGTAACTAAAAAGGAGATTTCGATGCCAACCAAGCTTTCACAAGTCTTATTAGATCCAACAGTTTTCATTTGAGAGACTCTACGAGGCTTTTAACCTTGGGAGTTTACCACCTATGAAAACCAGAACAGTAAAACAACCTTTTCCTGATGGCTACTGTGCAGGGGTGTAGAGGTCCGCTGGATATTGAGGGAGACACATTTTATATTTTTTGTGTCCAGTGTTGTTGTTATTGCAGGTAAACCAACTGACCTAGCTTCTACACCCTTGTCAGTGTTGTGAACAAAGCTGTTTCACTACTGGCCAAATTCAACAGTGAAGATAAATTTTCGTCATCATGCATTACAGTTTCTCTACAGATTTAGTGACAAAAAAAAAAAATGCATTGATCTACTGGGATTTTTTACAAGACACCTTAACGTTCTATTTTGCCTGTGGCCTAGGTTGGCCAGTCAGGAACCGTTCCCGTAGCAGACCGTGACGCAGCCGGTCAGGAACCCTTACCGTCGCAGACTGTGATGCAGCCGGTCAGGAACCCTTACCGTCGCACAGTGGTTCCCAACCAGGTGTATTAGGACCCCTGGGGTACTTGGCCTCTCCACAGGGGGTACTTGAAAACACTCGTGACACCATAGGCTTACTAGTAAAATTTAAATGAGGGGGTACTTCAGGGGTACTCCAAGCAGAGCAAAATTGGTGGTACTTTAGCAGACGATGAAACAGCTAGAACCGTACTCGTAGCAGATTCTTTTGACCCTTCCATGGCCGACTGGCACTGGTCTGTGTCAGTGGAAACAGGAACATCGTTGGATTTGTACGTAAAACACCAGTGTTTGGCACCAGTGGAAACCAGGTGTTGGAGACCAATTTGTCAGGTTTTACACATACAACATATACATACAACTGAATCACACAGACACACGAGTCTTTGTTTTTGCTGTCCTTATGGTGACACAAAAAATATTATTTTACCTGAGCCCCCACCTTAAGTCCTAACTTTAGTCTCCTCAGTGAGTAGGAATTATGTTGCACCCTCTGGACAATACTGGTGGCTTTAAAGATCCGTGACAGGTCTTCTGCGATATTGACGCTGTGGAACTGAAAACAGCTGACTGTACCATTGATGTGGATTGTGTCATTGTCCCATTGATGTGGATTGTGTCATGTTCGTACCTTGGCTTCCTAAAGTCAACACTGATTTCCTCTGCTCAGCCGACAATGAAAAAGTTGTTGTTGTCCTGGAAACACAGCACCAGTTTTTTTTACCTCCTCTCTGTAGACTGACTCCTTGTTGGTCAGACAAATTTGATGGATGTATTGATCTTTTGAGAACTATAGTTAAAAAAGAATTCCACAGTTGCTTTACTTTGGGATTCGCTTAGGGTTGATGTAGCCCTACAGTACATATCAAGGATCAGCTCACCCTTTCTATATTCTTACCTTGACCTTAGATACAGGGTCAATGTGCAAATTAAGCCTACTCCATATACTGTACGGTCTGAATGCAGGAGAGTACTGTTTGTGTTGGATAACATCGCCCCCTAATGGTAGGAGAGGCACAGTGTCCCCGTCGATGGTAATATGTTCAGGTCAGAGATTGCCCGCCATGCCACAAGCAGATGGCAGCTCCCCTGTGCACGAGGCGGAAGAATTCCCCCTATACGTGCCATGAGCCGGGCTTCAATGGAGGACAGACACATTGACACGGACAGAGACCCACAGACAGAGATACAGAGACAATGACAGAGACAGGAATACGGACACAAACAGACACACGGACAGAGACAATGACCGAAACGGAGACAGGGATGCAGGCACAAACAGACCGATACAGAGATTGTAGATCAACTTTTAGCCCAAGCCTTCAAAAATGGACAGGGTTGAGTCTTTAGGGGCGACTGTCTTTCTCAGGAACAGAACGACCAAATGTTCTGTTTGCCAAATCTGGGATTCAGTCTAGCAACCTTTTGGTTACTGGTCAGATGTTCTAACCACTAGGCCCTATAGACAATGGCATAAATAATAGGCTGATATGGTGTTACACTCCTCTTCATGAATATTAGGCTAATAATCAGTGTTACACACCTCTTCATGAATATTAGGCTAACAGTCAGAGTGTAACACACCTCTTCAATGGTCCCGTACATTGTCTGCTAAGCGCAAACCCAGCACTGTTACCAAATATACAGAACAAAAAATGGAAGGCAATAAGCAAAAACAAATGTTTTGAAAAGTTTGCATATTTGTTGGCAAATGTGGCCCCATAGATGTTCAATCTGGGTTTTGGCTGGGCCTTTCAAGGATATTCATGATTAACCTTTGCCCCAGTCCTGTGTACTCTGGATCTTCCAAGGACCTCCATGCCTTTTGCTGTGTTTATCCTTCCCCCTCAGCCTGACCAGTCTCAGTCCCATGCCACTGAGAACCATCCCGGTAACATGATGCTCCCTCCAACAACTCTCACCGTAGGGATGTTATTAGCCAGGTGATGACCAGTACCTTGGCATTCATGTCTCATCAGACCAGAGTATCTTTTCTTCATGTTCTCAGAGTCTTTCAGGACTCTCTGGTTTCTCCAGTGTCATATACCCTTCCCTCGGATGTGGCTTACAGCTAGGGCATGGGATAGTTGACCTTCTGGCAGGTTCTCCCATCTCTGTAGAAAAACTCTGAGGGGGCATTGGGTTCTTGATTACCTCCTTGAACAAGGCCCTTCTTGCCCGGTTACTTAGTTTGCCTGTCAGCCAGATCCAGGATCTATGTCTGAACAGAATCTCTGGAGACTGTGGAAAATAGGACCTAATGGGTTGGTTTTTGTACTGACATGGCCTGTGAAGTGTGGACCTTATATAGGCAGATGTGTGCCTTTCTAATTAACGTCCAATCAATTTGAATGTTGACTCCAATCAAATCCTGGAGACCTCTCAAATGTGTTTTAAGGACATGGGATGCATCCGAGCTGAGCAAAGGGTCTGTACATGGGATATTTCAGTTTTCCATTTTCAATATATTGTGAACGATGGGGGGGGGGGGTGGTTGGGTCTGCCATTCACCATCAACCAGGCAGGATAGGTGGAAAAATAGGCAGAGTCAGACGAAACAGGGCTTCGGTTGGCAATTATTCCCTGTATTTCTTTATTTGGTTCCGGCCACGAGGTGGTCACTGATCCTGGTTGAAAACAAAAAACAAAGAAAATGAACAACGGAACTTAAACGGACTCCTCTGTTCAACTGAACGGTCCTGGTCACAAACGAAAAGCACACAATCCGATTGGTCCTCCGTCGTCTTTTTCTCTCCTCTTTTGGAGGCTCAATCCGGCGGTTCGTCTCTCAGCCCTTCGTTAAGGGCACCTGCTTTGTACGGGAGGAGACAGATAATTACTCCCCCAGGTGTCCCTAGTTGTCAGATCGCCCCGCACTTGTTGCCTTGCGCTGTGGCTGGGTCCAGCTCCAACCGACCCTGTCACAATATTTTCACAAATATCAAATCCAGACAGAAAATACCACATGAGTTTAACCATTTATTAGCGAACCTATGTTCAGCCCTGTACATGCAAGTCTTGGCATTAGGTTCTGATCCTTTAGGGTAACTCATTGCCATGTGATCGTTTATATGACACTACTACATTAACATACCTTTGTTATTATTTATGCAATTCCCATGGCAATGAGCAAAGGTACACCGACCCCCCCCCCACACAAGGAACACAGAATCGAACAGGATTAAGGCCACATGCTAGAACAACCGCGTGAGTGAATAACCTAATTGTTTATATAGACAGGTTTACAATCTGACATGTGATAGGCGCGATCCTGCATCAGCTGCTGTGTTGCTGACCAATTACCACTCTGGTTTCCTGGCTGAACTGGCTATGCTAATAAACTTGTTTTCACTTTTTCATTTTGGGTAATTGTTTGATTGTAAACAATTTAATTTGTTCATAAATGAACTGTATAGCACAACAAGATCGTGAAGGGATCTTAATGCTTTCCGAAACCACTGTACCTAACTCAGGACTATTAAAAAAAAGAGAGCTTGGTCAGAATGGTCATGCTATTGGAACTAAGCGACCTACCTTAAATAACAAGGCATCTATTTATTCATGTACTGCATATTGACTCCATTGAATCTTATATTTTCTAGTATGTCCTTTGCCATTATCTGGGTCTAAGGTTTGTCACAGAGGACAACTGTGATGAACATTCAGGAGGCGCCACTAGGCTGCATGGCTGTGTGCCATATGAGAAAGGTGCTGTGAGTTGACTGTGTGGAGTGGAGTCTTTCAGTGGATGTATTGTAATGAATTGAAATGAGCGTGTGTCTCTTGCATTTGTAATATTTTAGTGGTGGGATAGAGGTGAGAGTTGGATATGTGGGGAGAGATGCATTAAGAGTTAGTGTCATGATTAATGATAGCCCAGCTCCCAGAGACTACATCAAGTGAGTGTGTGTGTGTGTGTGCTGTGTGTGGACAAATTTGGTCTTGTGTGCCATTGTGTCTGTGTACAAACATTATCACTGGATCTTTACATTGATTCATCTAATTTGGCATCCAACCCACCCCAATACATCCAACCCACCCCAATCCATCCAACCCACCTAACCCACCCCAATCCATCCAACCCACCTGAATCCACCTAACCCACCCCAATCCATCCAACCCACCCAATACATCAAACCCACCCAAATCCACCAAACCAATCCATCCAACCCACCGAATCCATCCAACCCACCTAATCCATCCAACCCACCCCAATACATCTAACCCACCCCAATCCATCCAACCCACCCCAATACATCCAACCCACCCCAATACATCAAACCCACCCCAATCTATCCAACCCACCCAATACATAAAACCCACCCAAATCCACCTAACCAAACCAATCCATCCAACCCACCTAATCCATCTAACCCACCCCAATCCATCAAACCACCCAAATACATCCAACCCACCCCATCCATCCAATCCATCCAACCCACCCCATCCATCCAACCCACCCAACCCCACCCAATCCATCCAACCCACCAAATCCATCTAACCCACCCCAATCCATCTAACCCACCCAATCCGTCTAACCTAACCCAATCTGTCTAATCTACCCCAATCCATTTACAGGCTGTTTAAAAAATTTATACAAATGTAATTTATTAACAACAATATCCTGTCAATCAATCAAATTTATTTATAAAGCTTTTTACAATATCAGCTGTCTCAAAGTGCTTTACAGAGACACCTGGCCTTAAACCCCAAGGAGCAAACAACAGTAGTGTTGAATTTCAGTGGCTAGGAAAAACTCCCTAAGAAGGCCGAATTTTAGGAAGAAACCTAGAGAGGACCCAGGCTGTCACCTGAAGTTCTATAGAATTTGTATGAAACATAACATCAGATAAAAGACAGGTGTGCTTTTTCATTTATTTTTATTTAACCATCCACCAAATGGATGAATCAGGCCCATTTAGGTTAGAATAACAGTGATACATTAGAAACAAGTGTAATTGTGTATAATATAGACCATTATTTGTTTGTCCTATAAAAATCTAAAACATAAACACATCAAACCAATGTCCTATGATAATGATGAATTGTAAAGTAACAGAACTTCCTGGTACTCCATTATAAATCATGTTCCCATTACACATAAACCCTGAAAAACTATTTTCTGCTGAGTGAATATTGTGAAACCCAAACCATTCCACTATTACCGCCGACATATTACAGACATTTTAGTTTATTTGTCATGGTTAAGGGAGGCATGACACAAAGCCAAACAATGACCGACAAATTGAGGAACAAACATAACTTAGATATGTTCCCCAATTAGAGGCAACGCAGGACAGCTGCCTCTAATTAGGGGTAACTCTGGCTCCTCTAGACATCTAGAGGCCCCCAGACAGGACCTCACATTATAACAATGCAGTAATTAAACATAATGCCCCTATAATACTGTACATATGAATCCCCACTAAATACACAAACCTGACTAAAATACATTTGATCTACACCTGGGCTACCCTTATATAAGGGAAATAGACATCTGAGGATTGTAATCTTGGCTGCTGATTGTTTACAGTGCACATCAGACATATCTCAAAGACAATTGTAGGAGAACATTGACTTTAGTTTGACTAACAGCAATATATGATTTGCTTACCATTTGTCCCCACACCTACTACACAGCTTCCTGCTGAGACACAATGAAAATCTAAGTCAAATAAGACTGCACCAGCAACTATGTATCCTAGGGTGAAGACTGCACCAGCAACTGTGGACCCTAGGATGGATGAGACTGCAAGTAGCATTGCCAACTGTATTATTTGCTGTATACAATGTAACCTTTTGTTGAATGATTTCCTCCGTGCCTCATAATCCTCATTAGTGTAGTACTGTCCTTCATTCTTCTTCATCTGATCAATCTTCCTGAACAGCTCTCTGACCTGAGTGGGGTTCCTTCTCTCAGTGCTTATTGAGTGATATCTGTCCCCATAGCTTGCAAGAAGTTTCCGAAGCTCTTTGTTCAATTCCAAAAACTCGTCAGTGGATTTGTTTCCTAGCTGATCTTCGACAGTGAAAAGTACCATTGTGTTCTTTGAGGCATCCTCTCCAAAGTACTCCTGGATCCACTTTGCAGAGATCCCCTCATTGTCTGTGTACCTCCACATCTTTATCACCAACAGGAATACATGGGGTCCTGGGACTGACAAGGAGATGCACCTTTCTAGTTCGCGTTTCACTTCCTCTGAAGTCAGTCGTGTGTCGAAGAGTCCTTGTGTGTCAATCAAATCAAATTTCCTCCCCTCGACCTCGTCGTCGCTGCTTTTCTCACACTGTTTAGTGACAGAATGTCTCTTTCCCCAGGATAGTATTTGCTGTCAGACTCTTCCCTGATCCAGTTCTACCCACAAGAATAATCCTCAGATCAGAAGACCGTCCTGAATCTGTGAATACATGTGTGGGATGTTTAACCAGGACATTCATGCGAAGTGAGGACATTTGGCAGAGTTGAGGCATCAAGGGTTAGGTTTAGAAATTAGGGTTAGGTTAAGTGTGGACATAAAGGTTGAGGTTAGGGTTAGGTTAAGTGTGGACATAAAGGTTGAGGTTAGGGTTAGGTTAAGTGTGGACATAAAGGTTGAGGTTAGGGTTAGTTTCAAATGGGTTTCATTATATTCTGGTTTAAAACCATATATTGTATGTGCAGTAGGACCATGCAACCTATTACAAATGAGACAGTGAGTGAGTGCGCGCGTGGGTGTGTGTGTGACCTAATGTCCCCAGGAGTATAGTAAAACCGGAAAAGATTGGGACTCATGGGGAACTTTTGCTGGTCCCCATGAGGCAAACGTACATTTCCGCCTCAGGGTTTAGGTTAAAGGTCAAACTTACAATTCATTTTAGTTAGAATTGGTGTTTCTTTAAGGTCCAGGCGTGGTTGGTTAAGTTTAGGGTTAAGGTTAGGCATTACATCTTGGTAAAGTTTAGGCATAAGTTACTTTATTGAGGTTAAGGTTAGGGTTAGGGTTAGGTTTAGATTAGGGTTAGGTTATGGTCAGGGTTAGGGTAAGGTTTAGGGTTAAGATTAGGGCAAGGGAGCATGCAATTTCAATTTTTTGGTCCCCATGAGGATAGCCATACAAACTTGTGTGAGTCCATTGATGTGGATATCTACCTTGATTTTGGATGTTGGCAATTTGCAGAAATAATGTTAACAGGAACAAAATCCTCTTAGTTTCGCCGTCTTGTGCCATCTCAACAGCTACAGCGCCCAGTCAAAAGAATTGAAACAGACAATGATTAGCTAACAAAACCAGTTCCTACACTACAGTGAGTCATCAGAGAATGCCTGGCTGGCATTCAGGCCATATGTAATCAGGCCATGCCCTCCAGTAATAATGACACCCTTAGTAAATATGAGCAAAATGTGCTGTGAACAATTTTTTTGAAGGGGTGCCAATAAATGAGACACATATATTTGAGAAAAATATTTGTTTCATGAAAATATTTTTTTTCCTTTCGAAATTTTTATTTTTAAATTAAGGTTACATTTTAGTTAATATTTTGAATGAAAGATCAAGAGTATAAACAATGAACGTTTCTTTCACTGCGATTTTCTCATTTTTACCCATGTTGCAAATATTAGTGGAGGGCACAGGAGTCCTGTTCATTACATGTAATATAATGGCCTGCCACTGGTTTTACTTGGGAGAATAAAAGTACTGTGATGTATCAGAAATTGTATATCAATGTTCTCTATGACAATATTTAATATTATATTTCATTTACTCCTCCATGAACTGCCACCTTAACATGGTGGAGGGGTTTGAGTACCCGAGTGACCCTAGGAGCTATGTTGTCTGGGGCTATATGCCCCTGATAGGGTCTCCCAAGGCAAACAGGTCCTAGGCGACGGGTCAGACTAAGAGCGGTTCAAAACCCTTTAATGACGGAAAACATTTTGAGGTCGCCCGGTATGGCGCAGCCGGGGCCCCACCCTGGAGCCAGGCCTGGGGTTGGGGCTCGTATGCGAGCGCCGAAGGAGCAACGTGGGGCCGCCTTCCCGTGGGCTCACCCCCTGCAGGAGGGACCATAAGGGGTTGGTGCCTAGAGGATCGGGCGGCAGTCGAAGGCGGGGGCCTCGACAACCCGATCCCTGGACACGGAAACTAGTTCTAGGGACGTGGAACGTCACCTCGCTGGCGGGGAAGGAGCCTGAGATTGTGCGTGAGGTTGAGAGGTTCTGACTAGAGATAGTCGGGATCATCTCCACGCCCGGCTTGGTCCCTGGAACCACACTCCTTGAGAGAGGATGGACTCTTCACTACTCTGGAGTTGCCCCTGGTGAGAGGCAGCGGGCTGGTGTGGGTTTGCTTATAGCTCCCCAGCTCTGCCGCCATGTGTTGGAGTTTACCCCGGTGAACGAGAGGGTTGTTTCCCTGCGCCTACGGGTCGGGGATAGGTCTCTCACTGTTGTTTGTGCCTACGGGCCGAATGGCAGTGCAGAGTACCCAACCTTCTTGGACTCTCTGGGAGGGGTGCTGGAAAGTGCTCCGACTGGGGAATCCATCACCAGGGAGGTAGAAAGAAATAAAATAGTTTCATTTGGCTGTTTAAAAAGCGGAATAAAAGATGATGATGTGATGTGGAGTACCATTCATTCACATTAATAATTGCATGACAATTTGTAATATTCGTCTTATTATTTCATTATATTTATTATTAATGACATTTATTGTTATTTAGAAGAAGAATGTCGTTATTATTATTATTTCTATTATTATTATTTAAAAGAAGAAGAGTGTCATTTTTATATTTTGGTCATAAAAAGCCTTACTGAACCCAGTCCGTGCGCAACTGCCGGGCCTAACCCTGAAACGTCATGTAAAGCGCACAGGCTCGCATCTGAAGGAATACATATAAATCAAATGCTTTGGTAAAGTCACACAAATAAAACCTTGAAGTCCATGTTGCACAAAAATAAACACTGAAGTTTGTAATTATGTTGTTGTTTTTTTTACAGTGGGTTATAATATATCATATCTTTTAGTTTGTCAGTTCGTTAGGATATTTATTTCCGTGCATTTCCGCAATAACTTAAAACGTGCGTACACCACCTCCTGAGCTGGCGTAGGATTTGAGAGTGCCGTACGCCAACGTCCATATTTATAAATCTCAAAGTCACCGTGGTTTTGGGTGTACGCCAGGTGTACGCTGGAAATTTGGTGTACGCACTTTTGATAAATGAGGGCCATTGAGTCAGAGTGGACCATGTTCTCCACCGCCATTGTCGAAGCGGCCGCTCTGTGCTGTGCCCGTAAGGTCTCCGTTGCCGGTCGAGGCGGCAATCCCCGAACCCGGTGGTGGACACCGGAAGTAAGGGATGCCGTCAAGCTGAAGAAGGAGTCCTATCAGGCCTGGTTGGCTTGTGGGACTCCTGAGGCAGCTGACGGGTACCGACAGGCCAAGCGGACTGCAGCCCGGGTGGTTGTGGAGGCAAAAACTCGGGCCTGGGAGGAGTTCGGTGAGGCCATGGAGAAGGACTATCGGCTGGCCTCGAAGAGATTCTGGCAAACCGTCCGGCGCCTCAGGAGAGGGAAACAGTGCCCTACCAACGCTGTTGACCTCAACTGGGGATGTCGTCGGGTGGTGGAAGGAGTACTTCAAGGATCTCCTCAATCCCGCCGTCACGTCTTCCATTGAGGAAGCAGAGGATGAGGGCTCAGAGGTGGACTCGTCCATCACCCAGGCTGAAGTCACAGAGGTAGTCAAGAAACTCCTTGGTGACAAGGCACCGGGTGTGGATGAGATCCGCCCTGAGTACCTCAAGTCTCTGGATGTTGTGGGGCTGTCTTGGTTGACACGCCTGTGCAACATCGCGTGGCGGTCGGGGACAGTCCGTCTAGGATGGCAGACCGGGGTGGTGGTCCCTCTTTTTAAGAAGGGTGTGTTCCAACTACAGGGGGATCACACTTCTCAGCCTCCCTGGGAAAGTCTATGCCAGGGTACTGGAGAGGAGAATACGGCTGATAGTAGAACCTCGGATTCAGGAGGAACAGTGTGGTTTTCGTCCGGGCCGTGGAACACTGGACCAGCTCTATAACCTCTACGGGGTGCTGGAGGGTTCATGGGAGTTTGCCCAACCAATCCACATGTGTTTTGTGGATTTGGAGAAGGCATTCGACTGTGTCCCTCGCGGCATCCTGTGGAGGGTGCTTCGGGAATATTGGGTCCTGGGTCCTTTGCTAAGGGCTGTCAGGTCCCTTTATGACCGAAGCAGGAGCTTGGTCCGCATTGTCGGCAGTAAGTCAGACTTGTTCCCAGTGCATGTTGGACTCCGGCAGGGCTGCCCTTTGTCGCCGGTTCTGTTCGTAATTTTTATGGACAGAATTTCTAGGCGCAGCCAGGGGCCGGAGGATGTCAGGTTTGAGATTTCATTCATCTCAACTTGAACAGCCATCTCTGTATCTTGTGAAGTGAATCAACTACTAAAAGATTGGATTAGTTTAGAAAACATTTGTACATCTTTCAAAATCATAAAATGTACGAACACTGTATGCAAAATGTATGCAAACGCATATTAAAGCAATATATGAAATAATTCTGGAATGGAATGTAGAACACTTCCTATCTTCCAAAACAATATGTATGTGTTGCTTTCAAAATGATGACCTACTTTTCCTCAGGTATTGGTTGTTTGGTGTTATCTAGAACCCTTTGACTTAGTGTCATTCAGAGTTAAAAAGTTCTTGGTAGAACAGTTCTTGGTAGAACATAATCCCCCTACCAAAAGACAATGTTGGAGGTGTAGACCAAAACCAGATTTTCTCTAAAATGGAATGTATGAGGGGATGGTTGGTGGTTGCAGAGCTGGGTACTACGGAGAAGGTTCTTAGGGTGAAAGTGTATTGGCAATACATCCAAATACTGCCTATTACAATTGAGGAACCAGTGTCTGATAACCGATATTACTATGGGTGTGTGACTAGGCTCTGGCCAGATCTGTCTCCCTCCTGCCTCAGAGAAAATTCCTCAAACCGACACGCTTCCATGGAATCAAAATTCACTTGGTCCTTCCTTCGGTAAAGCCTTTTGCATGGCGAGCTGGCGTTAACCACCGTGCCAGGCAAGGCACCGGCACAGGCCGTCTGTGGAGGAGCAGACGGGCGGGGAAAGGCACTAACCAGCCACCTGCTGCCAGCCAAATCCTCTTCACCTGCCTCACAATGCCACTAGGGCGTGCCAGCCTTTGAGCCCCGTGCCAGGGAAGCCCGGTGGAAAAGCTCCCCTGTGTTGGAGACTGGTGAGAGAGAGGCAGATGGAAAGCTGGGAGGGGGGAGGGGCTCCTGGTGATAAGGCGCTTGGACGTTGGCTTTGATGGGGGGCTGGTAGGCAGGAGGCCGTGCTATTAGAGTGGAGCAGAACCCGAGGTGCCGGTTTGACATGCGAGAGCACAAAATGGGTTTCTTGTTGGGTTTCGACTGGCTACTGGTGCTGCTGTTTCTCCATCCCCAAGCATTCACACACACATAAACACACACACACGTCAATTGTATCAGAATTATACTGAGTACTGGAGAGAGTCTGGTATAGTTAAGATGAAATGCATTTAGTCAGCATTTCCTTCTAGTGTAGTTTTTCTGCTCTGGGTCAATTGAAACTAAGACAGTAATGCCCTAGATGTAGCTGTTCATTCATTGACTGTCAGCAATTGTTGGTTTCAGCGAGAGACAAAATGCTAATGGCCTGCCTGAACCACATTCTATCAAGTCTGCTTGTTGTTCCACTTGCAGCGTTTCAACACAGATGTTCATTGTGGGAAGGTGTGGGAAGCTGGTTGGTTCAAATCAAAATGTTTCCTTCACAGACCTCACAGGTCTGTTCCACATCGTAAATGGTGTGTTTGATTGCCAGCGCATTTCTATTTTGTATGTTAGAAATCGTGTGTGTGTGTGTCTTTGAAGAAGTGTATATTACTGTATATTGTGTAGGCGTGCCTTCAGATCATGCATCAGTCAGTTTGTCCAGTATGTTTGTCTGTCAAAACCTTAACTTTCTTTCCTCTCCTTCTCTCTCCTTCCTCATTTTCTCCTTCCCTGTCTCCTTCCTCTGTTCTTTCTCTTTTTCTCCTTCCTTCTCACCTTATGATCACTTACCATCCCTCTTTCTCTCTGTCCTTCCCTGGCTCCTTCCTCTCTCCCGGTGTTCAGGAGTTATCCTGCAGGACTGTGGTCTCTCTCCGGCCGGGGTGTCTTCTAGAAGGGGGCCCCTCCTGACCACTATGAAAGGGTTAGGAGCCAACCGCCACCGCCACCTTTCGGACTCCTGCGACCCCACCCAGGGCCCACCGGAGCCCCTTTATCCCCACCCAGCCTCCACCCTGCCCCGGAGCCCCTACCTCCTCAGCCCTGCCAACATGGACCACTACGGCACCATGGACCCCCACCACTACAACCCCAGTATGGACCTGCATCAGAACCAGGGCTCCCTGCCACCTGACTACGCGCTCTCCCTCAACAACCAGATGTCCAACAGCAGCACCTTCCCCCGGATCCACTACGACCCCCACTACGACCCCCACTATGACCCCGGCGACTTCTCCCCACAACAGGGGGACAGCATCGGGGGCATCAGCACGGGCACCCTGGGCCCCTCGGTGTCCGTGGGCGCGGGCGGCATGGTGGGCCTGCAGAGCGGCCGGGGTGCCGTGATCACCAGCGGCTCGGCCACCATATCCGGCGGGACCAAGACCAACCGTCAGGTGACGCCCAACCTCCTGGATCAGCTGGACAGGCAGCTCCCGGGCGCGCCGCGCGACGGTTTCAGCACGCTGCAGTTCCACCGGAGCACGTCGTCCGCCCTGACGGCTGCCTCCAAGCAGCGCACCGACAGCCCAGGCCGCATCCGGAACCTGGTGTGCTCCGTCCAGAAGCTCTTCGCCAAGTCCCAGTCCGTGGACGGCCACAACCTGAAGGGCATCAATGGGCGCTCGGGGGCAGGCAGTGGAAGCGGCGGGACCTCGTCCGGGACGGACGACGGGGGGAAGCGGGACCGGCGGGCCAAGAGCAAAGACCGGGGAGGCGCCAAGTCGGACGGGGGCGGCACGGGTAAGCGGCGGCCACGTTCCAACATGTCGGGCTACTGGAGCTCGGACGACCTGGACAGCGCCGACCTGAGCAACTACCGCAACCCCATGGCGATGACCTTGGGACGCCCGACCAGCCACGGCACCCAGCACGGTGCTACCTTCGACGACCAGCAGGGGGCACTGTCGCAGCAGCAGAGTCGCTACGCGGTCCACAGTGGCTACAACACCATCAGTTCATCCAAGAGCAACAGTGAGGTGACAAAGTATCAGCAGACGACGCCGGGACCCGGGAGCGGGGGAGGCGCGGGCAGTATGGGTGTGAACAGTAATGACCTCATAAAGGGGGGTTCGTGGTCGACACTGACCCTGGGTCAGCCAAGGCAGGTGCTGCAGAAGGGCCACTCGGCCACTCTGGACAGGTCCATGCTGAAGTCCAAGTCGTGCCAACAGGAGCTGGCCTGTCATTACCTGCAAGTTGGCCGCCGGGTAAGTAGGGAACATTTTTAAACGAATTTGAGAGGGTTCTCTTTGCATTCCCATGTTTAAAAAGAACCAAGGTCAGAGTTGATCATTCACTGACAAGCCGTTCAAGCGGAGAACCTGATAAGCGGACCACTTGGATGTAGGCTTCCTAATGAGTTGGTTCAGAGAATGGTTTTACACTCTGCGTTGTGATTCTCGCCAAATACGTTGGATTCTGTCATTTCATTTTACTAAGGCGTTTTCTCTGGCAGCTTCTTGCGTTTACGTTTCAGTAATATAGGGTAATTCATTGTAATTCATGCTATAGTCATGTATTAGGCACTCTAGAGCAACCAAGAGCACATTTCTGCGAAGGAGGAAAAACACGTCACCCTAGATGAAGTCAGTATCACTCAAATGTGTAATACATTTTCAACATTTGCAGGTGTGTTAGCTATGTATGTTAAACATTTTTCAAAATGTGCAGATATGTTAGCCATGCAATTAAACAATCTTAGAGCTTGAAAAGGTGGTATTTGAAACATTTGATAATTACCTATACTGGCCATTATAACACTGAGCCAGCACATATGAAACAAAGGCGAAACTTAAGATAACCCTTAGCCTGCACAAGAAACAAAAGTGAAACAAACTATCAACAACAATAAATGTTATATGAATAAGGTAGCTAGCTTGTTAGGCTGCTACTGTACTAACATCATTTTATCACCATGAGCGAGTTTTAAGGTAGCAACTGCCTTTTAATTTAAAAAGTAAAAATAAATGTTTTTGTCAAACCCGTGGTATGCTTTTTGCCAAGTAGCAGTCAGGGTTTCATAAACCCTGTTTCTAATTCAGCATACTTTTAATATACTATAGTAGCTACTGTAGTTTTATTGAGGATCATATTATAGTATTTCCCTGTTATTTTGTATTTTGGAAACCTACCGGGCAAACACTAAAAGTCGTTTCTGCTAAATGATGTAACTTGTAGGGACTTGGGTGTCACATAGTGAGGTAATCAGGATAGGAGTAGCTGGAGAATATGCTAAGTAAATAATATATTATTACTTGTGTTAAAAACAAACGTTGTGTTTTTGCCGATATAACTCTTTCCTGTATGGTGGAAAATACTGTAGGATATTGTATAGTAAGCAGTCTTGATTGAGGGACAATGTTCTGTGTAGTATTATACAGTAAATAGTAAACCAGGAATTTTTAGTCTTGATTGCCGATTGGCTTAAAGCCGTCGTATATGAGACTGTATACCACAGGTGTGACATCACTTTTTACTGTTCTAATTGCATTGGTAACCAGTTGTTGATATCAATTATTCAGTGATAGTCCCAGTTCAGTTAGCTTTGGAGGTACTGTTGTGGGGTTTGAAATCGTCTATAGTTTGTTGCGAATTGCACAGTTCACAAATAGAGGCCAAAGTATGAAAACCCCCAGGAGATATTGCCATGTCTACTATTCGGGAACTATTTCTGTGCATTTTCTATTTCATCAGCCTCACTCTGTCTTGACATTTCTGTTATATCACTGAAAATGTCCTACCATAGTCCATGTGACATTAGCATGCTGTTATATAAATGTCAGCTCCAAGTCTACCCATTCAAATGATTTTGACCTGCATCCTAAATGGCTGGTTTGACTGTGTGATAATGACATTTCGATAATGAAGCGTTTTTTAAATCGCCACATGTCGTGCTCATTTAGGCTTCTCATCTAGCACAATTGCCTGGACGCTAGTGAAGAAGAGAATTTCCTATTCATACTTGACAGCCATCTTCAACAGCTGATGGAAGGGCTACGGACAAATGTGCGAACGAGGGGCACATTGAACCTCTTACCTCATAGCTGGTCTATCACTGAATACTGAAAGAGTTTAGAGGAGTTTTAGTGTATTGTTTTGTCACAATGATGTCAGTAAAAATGGCCTCCTGTCAACCGATGAGCTGTGAAGTTGCTGCTGCCTGCAGGGGGACTGGTGCAACACAGTGGGTCGCGCCGGCGGGGGAGGCGGAGCCAACGAGATCCCGTGCCGCCGGATGCGCAGCGGCAGTTACGTGAAGGCCATGGGCGACCTGGAGGACAGCGACGACTCGGACGGTAGCCCCAAGCCCTCGCCCAAAATGGCCGCCCGCCGACAGAGCTACCTGCGGGCCACCCAGCAGTCTCTCAGCGACCAGCTGCCGCCACACAAGTAAGTACGGCGCGACGGTGTTAACCACATGGACATACACGCGCGCCCACTGTAACTTGGCCACGCGTCCTTGTAGGCCAACCTAGAGTTAGATGGAGAGAGACTCGTGCATAGTCTCTCTTTTTCTCTCTCACATGGACACACATGAAAGTGCACGCACACACATACACACGTGTGCGCACACACATATACACACACACACTGCCCATTTCAAATAGAGGTGTGACATGTCGGAAAGAGACTGAAAGGCTGCCTGCTGTTCTATTGAGGGTAAACAAGCCATGCATGCTAGAGACTAGGCGCCACAGGCACACACACACACACACACACACACACACCGTGTCGGACAAGCGGTGTTCACTCGCGCGTTGGCGTTAGGCCCAGTCAGACACTGCCAGAACTCTGATTACGGTGTTCTTGCCACTGATCGACTTTCCCCTCAATGCAGCGTTTTGGCCCAGAATCGGTCCTCTTCCCGTAAGGTGTCTGGAGCGTCACACAAACTGGCGCAGTCCACCTCAGCCCGACCGGGCATTGCCATGTCTGTTAGAGCAGGCAGATGGACACGTGCTTGGATGATCTATTCAGTACAAACAAATCAAAGCCCATTCGGATCAATAGTCTTGGAGAATGGGGGAGGGGGGGGGTAGTGATGAGAAGGCCAGTGTGTTCACAGTGTGTGTCAACAAGATCTTGAACCTTTGCTTGAACAGAACTTGATACAGTCCCATAGGGATGTGCTGTATGTAATTCAGTGGCCATCATTTGGATCAGAGCTCGACCACCTACTGAAACACAGGATAGAGTGTCCTGATACATCCTTATGTGGGCAACTCTTGGATGATACAACACACACCTGTCTTAAAGACGTTAACGACATGGGCTAGAAACCACTCAAATTAATTTCAAACCTGCTTGCTAAATTACTCTAACCCTGCACCCCCCCCCCCCCCCCCCCCCAATCTCCCCCATGGCATAACCCAAACGCCACACCCCCGTTCTGTCGATGGTCTGCTATACCATGGCTGACAGGAGCAGCAGAGCCCTGGATTACGCCATGCTGCAGGGGGAACTAGAGGCACTGTGGTCTCCTCTGCACAGTGTCTCCTCTCTGCACCAACTGGGCAGGTCAGTCCAAGGCAGCCTGGCAACCAAAGGGGTGAGGGGCAGGCTTAAGCTGGCACTGGATTGGTCAATCCGACCAATGAGTCAGTCAACACCCCCCACCTGTCTAGCAGGTCTTATCCGCCTCTGTGTTTCTCTCATATCAATGTCAACACCACCCCCCACCCCCATTGCCTCCCGTGCCGCCATACATGCCCCCCACCAAGTGCCTAGCTTGGCGCTTTCCATGTGGACAAGGATCATCACATGACATACCCAGTGTGACCATCGCTGTGTGCCGACCAAGACAGAGAAATAACGGGTCTCCTTTTGGCAGTCCCCTTCAGTATTTATCTGATCTGACCTGGTGTGGCCTCCCCCAATACTCTGATATTGCTGGCGTGTTGCGGGGACAAGGCTTTCCCATGGTCTCTGAGTGGCCAGTTTATTAGGTACACCCCGCCCCTCTGTTCACAAACACTGATTGTTCCTGAGTGCATCGGCTTGCTGTATAAAGCAGGCAGGCAGTCAGTCGCTGTTTGATTTAATGTCAGAAGGACCAAAACGGCTGCCCCAAGAGACAGTGGCCACGGTGTGACCAACGGTGCCCAGCATGCCGGTTTAAGTATCCAAGGAACGCCGTCCGCCTGGGGTTTCCACGCTCGACAGTGTCCGTGGTTTACAGAGATCCCCGGGACAAAAAAACAACGTCCAGCGGATGAGAGAAACTGCCCGTTGAGAGAAGTCATGGGAGAATCACGAAACCTAACAGGCGGACAAACGGGCAAAGGAGGGCATCTCAAAACGCACGTCCCACTGGTTCATGTAGCAGCTGGATTACTGCAGCAGACGACCGCGCCAGCTTGTTGTGGTGGCACATGGGAGCTGGACACGACCCTAGATTGGTGTACCTAATAAACTGGATAGTGAATGTGTGCTTGACTTGTGTCATTAGCTTTGCATTGTTCGGGGGCCACATGGGTAATAATCACTGTAATGAGATGAGATGGGAGATGTATTACTGATATACATCTGGATTAGGGCTGTCATACAATAGAAAGAATAGAAATGTAATGAATAGAACATGAGTCCCTATTCAGGTTGATAATTATTCAGTTCTATTCATTCTATTTTTGTATTTATTTAATCTGGGTAGATTACTTTAGAACATTTTAGATGATGAGGTAATGATGGGGATAATTACAAAGATAAAGAAGGGAATAATGAAGGGAACCAGGGATGAGTAGTGACCTGACATGAACTTCTCTTTCTTTTATCTCGACTGCCCCTCCTTTCTCTACTCCTCTGTCCTGTCCTCCTCTTTCCTCTGATCACATCCCCTGTTCTCCTCACACTGACTGCCCTCTTCGTCTCCTCTTCTCCTCATGCTCCTCCTCCTCGTACCTCCTCACCAGCTGTCTTCCCTCTCTGAGAGAGCTGTCCACCAACCGTAGCCTGGACAACCTGGACTGTTTGGGGGGTCCGATTGGGGGCTCCTCGTTCCCCCGCTGGGATGATGAGGACTTCAACCAGGGGGGCGGCTGCAGCACCCTGGGGAGGAGCAGCTGCATGGGCCAGGTCAGAGGTCACCAGGGTTCGGGTCACAGGGTCATACAACTAGCATAGGATTTAAAACTAAGTTCTCAGCATAAGATAAATTCCACTTCTCCCAATGCCCTTTCAGATTGTTCTATTGTTCTGCCAGAATACTGGTTCTGTACAGAAGGTTAAGATGGATAGAAAGGCACAGACAGAAGATTAACCAAGACTGGTTATAAACCCTGGTTGCACTTTAAACCATCCCCTTGTTTGATTCTGTTCGAATGAGCCAGAAACATATTCATACACCTCTCAAACATCACCCAGTTCATTCCACTCAGGCCACCTGTACATCACTTAAGTCATTTTAAAAGCTTTTTGCATAAAATAGGATTTGGCCTCGTGAAACAATCAATTAATAAGATGAAAGCCTACAGTGACATTACCGTAATATAACATAATACTTCCATTGAAGGAAAAATATATTATTAATGTACATATTAATGTTCTGAGCCCAAAATATGAAATGTGTGAAGTGGGACTTATTACCCTTCTAGTGACGTCGCGGTAAAAAAGGTGGTTCTTGAGAATTAACGTTTTACTCAAAGTCTGTGATTTACAGAGCTGCAAGGACCAATATTTATTATGAAAACATTGCATTTCCATTTAAGTAGTAGCAGATACTTCTATCCAGAAAAACACTGAGTGGAGACATTGAATACTGAATACTGAGTGGAGATATTTACAGTTTTCTGGACTATTTACAATTTCTAGGCTTTCTGTGAGATTTTTGTCTATCAAACAGAAAAAGTATTACAGATCAACTCATAGGCAACATTGTGCGATTATAAATGACTTGGGGTTGTCAAGACAACCCCATCAGGGGTGGAACCAGGTTGTGGATCTCATGTTCTCACCATCTAGACCTCTCTCTCTTTCTTTATGTTTCTCTTTCTTCCCTTTCCTTCTCACTCCAGTTCATTTCCTCTTCCTTGATTTCTCTTTAATGTTATCTGTCTTTCTTGAAACTGTTTCTACTCCCTACTCAGTGATAATTGTATTTTTTTTTACCAGTGAAGCATGTCACCACGCCAACTCCTTAACTGATAACTCGAACATCATTTTTATCAGATCCCTATCACTCCAACACTTAGTCTAGCTAGTGGAATTAATCCCGTCCCTCAGTCAAATATTAGAGTTCTTCATTTGCACTTTGGCTCATTCAGTATTGTACCTCGCCAATTTCATGCGAGTCAAGTTACTTTCGTATTTTATAAGACGCCATCTTTGACAGATTATTTTACCGTGACGGTAAATGGCAGTTTGCTGTCGCCCCCGAGTGGTTTGGTGGTCTAAGTGATTACCTCACAATGTAACTGGCAAGGTGAACGAGTCCTGATCCTGGCATATCGGCAGTACCTGGAGGGCCAACAGAGGACAGCGCAGTGCTCTAGCTCTTGTCTTTTCATGCTCTAGCTACTCCTTGTGGTGGGCCAGGCTACTGCAAGCTCAGATGTGATGGCCGGCTGGGGAATGAGTTCACCTCCAGCACGTCTGCGCTGCCATAAACATCCAGGATGGGCAAGCAGTGTGATAATGAACAGAACAGCTTGGGGAAATGTGCATCAGAGGACACATTTTGACCCTTGTTTCACCCTCACCTGCAATTAAGGCCAAGGCCATAATTGCAAAATTGGACATGGCAAAATTGGGAGGGGCGAGAAATGGGGTGGGAAAAGTATAATTCCAAAGCTGTTTTACTTTACTTAGACTGTTAAATGCCTTGGACTGGGACCAGGTGCTATAAAGAGAGTCAGTGCTGTGCCTCTCTTAAACCTAACCCAGCCTGAATGTGTCTTTCAGCACTGTAATGCCTCCCCACCAGAAGTGTCACAGGCGGAGTAAGCTCACCCCTATAACAGAAACCTTCAGCTCCGATCTCCATGCATTCCCAACAAAATCGAAATACTATTTGAACCCGGTCTGACATGCCATGCCCCTGTAGTGCCAGCCACCCATGTGCCAACGAGCTTCTCTCCTTTCAGCTACGGGACCTGGAGATGATGAGCCAGCGCTACGAGGATAGCGGCTCGGAGTCGGTGTTCCGGGATTCCCACACGCTCTCGCGCTCCCATTCCCAGGTGGCTGAACCTCCGGATCTACCCATGCCCACGTGCTTCAGATCCCGTAGCCATAGCTACCTGCGGGCCGTCCAGGCCGGGTGGTCGCAGGACGACGACACCGGTTCCATCGACTCGGATTCGCCCCCGCCAACCGCCACCACGGTTCGTACCTACAGCACGAGCACTGGTGAGTAGGCCTGATTTGGACACCATTTGTGCTTTCACCTGTCGTTGGTTGAGTTGTGTACTTCTGAGCTGGGTAAAGACGATCCTAGATATGAGCCCAGGGGCTGTTTGGCTAGATGAAGGGAGTGTGAGCGCCTGTTTTGGATTAATACATTAGTCGCCCCTTTGTATTATGCAATCGCATTAGTCGAGATTGGCCTGCCTGTTGCTTCATGTCTATAATTGTAACTCTAAGATTTCTGTCACTCACTCGCCCTATTTGAATGAATTGCAACCAACGAGCAAGTTACTTAAAAGGTGCAATATGTACAATTCTTACTGTACCAGTAGAATACAAAGAAGCAACAATGACCAGTAGACATCTGCAGTTCGTGTTTTAAGTAAATAAATAAATAATATTTTTCTACATAATATGATTGACTGACATATTCCCAATTTGAACTTTCGGTCCGTCTGTCCGTTTCTAATGACTTGTAATCTCCCCATACCCACTTTAGACACCCACAGTACTCCTTCCAACCCTAACCCACCCTGGACTAGTACTATACTGGTGTTATTTGTTAAGGGAAGACCAGGTGGAGTTGCGTTGTCGTTGAGAGGCAGGATTCTATACAGCACCCCTTCAAACTATTCTTCTTTGTTAGTGACACTATGGCCGAGAGGTATTGGAAGGATCCCAGGTTTAGAACGTGCGAAAACCAAAGAGTCTGCCTCATAGGCCGGACGTAGGGGTCCTGCCACCAGCCCGTGAGGCGCAGGCTCCGCACCCCGGCTCGATTTCGTTCCTCCACTGACGCTTGCGGGAAGCCAGTAGGTCGAATCGCGAAATGCGCATGATCACAGCCAAAGGAACCCGTTGCCCGTGCGTTTGATGTCTAATTTAACCATCAGTTGTTATCTGCACCGCCTGTTCCAAATGTCTTCCCACTGCCACGGTTTGCTCTCATTCGCCCTCAAACGGCGTTCATTCAAACCAAGACAAGGAACCAGGGAAGTCTAGTTTGGCCAGCCTTGCGATTCGAAGGGATGAATGTTGTTGCCCTGAGTGGATTCAAACCTGGGTCTCCCATGTGAGACGCCGCATCTTAAACCACAACACCATAAAGCTAGACAGGAATGATAGCGTCTCGACATTAAATCATTTTGTCCAGGAGAAACATCACGGCAACTTCGAATATTTTGCTAGACACAATTTAGCATTGTGTTAAACTAACGTTTCTAAGTTTACTTCCACCACAAATAGCTGTATGGCTTTTAACAGCTCATTAGCCATTAATAGTTTTACTAGTATCTATTAACTTATTACTTGGAATAGTCACAAGAACTGAGCAATTGCTAGAGACTAAAGGTAAATTTTACACTGCCAAAGTTATGTCATTTCATGGCACAAGGCTTACTGTAATGTAGCTTTGGAAGGTTGTGGCCACTGATTTTTTTTTCTTTTCTATCCTTAACAAATCCTACTGCAGAATTTGCTTTGACTGGGGAGAGGTTCGCACACCGGTCCACTGCGTGAGAGTCCGCGTCTCTAACCACTACGCTATTTAACAAGAATACAGCTCTGGATAAAATGAAGAGACCTTTGCACCTTTTTCTTTCCTTTCCAAAAAAGTCTAAAAGGAAGGTTTTGAGTGAGGAACAGAAGGGTAAACAATAGGAGACCATCGCAAATAGAAAGCTTCTGTTCCTCACTCAAAACTTTCCTTTTCAACTTTTTTGCAGTGGTCTCCATTTTTTTCGGAGCTGTATAACAAGAGGGAAAAGCGTCACCATTTCTCTGGGACAGGTTGAGCTAGTAGTAACCATGTATGGCTTAATCGAGTGGAAGAAGCAAGTTATTTTAATCACTGCCGAAAACGCCTCTCTCTTCGGTTACTACAGTTGACATTGATGCCTCAAGGAAAAACTGAGAACACGAATACCCGAAAAGAAGAAACGACCTAGTTCGCCATTAAATGTCATAATAATCAGGGGCGAAAATCTGATATCAACTTTGGAGAGGACAATTAAAAGAGCTATTCTTGAGGGGGACACCAAAAGTAGTGCTGTAATACTGTTTTAGTTTGCACCCTCGGTTTTCTCGCTACTGTAGCTCTGCAAATGCAGCTATGTTGTGTATGCACCCTACCGACATAAAACAAACTTACTGGATGATAGCTACGTGCATTAAGTGCCTTTCAGATGGTTGACATGAACACTGCCACCTTGCCAGCATTGCAAGCTTCTCTCATTGACTCAAGCTTCTTTCATTGCACATTTAGAATTGCCATTTGTACTGCATTTGCCTGTATTGCACGTCTATATATTCCACTTTTAATATAGATGATATTTAATACATGCACATTTTCTGCCCTCTTCTATTTGCTCTTTTGGTTACAGGTAGATCCTAACTGCATTTTGTTGTACTGTACTTGTTCAATGACAATAAAGTTGAATCTAATCTAATTGACTCGAAATCAAACAGCTGCCAAGACGGTAGCTAGCAAGAAAACGTCAGCTAACCGCTAGCTAACAAAGTGTGACATGTAATTCAAGGCAGAGAAAATGAAGGCTGGTGACAGTTGTAAATGTCTTATTTTATTCAGCGGTAGAAATAAAAAAATGTCTAACATATCTTTTGTTAGATTACTGAAAGTCCGCCACCATCCCACACACTCACTGTACCTGCACGATGTGTCACTGCTGAGGGTTGGGGGGCAGTGGATCAAACTATTGTCAGGCAAATTTCGGGGGGTTTCAATCTTTTGTAACGTAAAAACGTGCAATTCATTGTCTATAATGAGCACAATTGCTTTCATTGCATATTATTTATATTATTGAAATTACATAGTTATGTTCACAGTGATACATTGGGGGGACAAATAATAGTTTTCCCCCGGGATTTCCGTCTATGATAATAATACATGCACACAAAGTTGGGATTGGGAAGCATGCAACCAAGACGAATCACGCGGAAACATTTAGTCGCGGTTCACCTTGGCTAAATTAAAGCCTGATCACCTGTGGAGACTGGAATGTCTCTCTGCGTCTCTAACCCTAACTCATAACCCGGAACTGTACCTTTAAAATGCTTTCTTACCCTTTTTCAAAAATACAAATTAAAGTTAATAACATACAAGAAACACAAGGAATTATAAATGTGCTTGCTATTTTTGTATTATCTGCTTTATTATGATGTGATCACTAAGCTATAAAGAATGTGCAACTACTGTAATTACTGTCAAAGTACTAAAATCTTTCGAATTTGACTGAGTATTTTGCTATTATATCGCCTCAGCAAGCCATGCATGCTAACATTATTAACTTTCCGTCCCTCGTGTTGAAGTTACTATTCTACATTGTTGTTAAATGGGATAAACGCGCCCGCCCAATGGAAATCAAATGCCCGTCCATCACGTTTGTTCTAGCGCCGGGCCTGATTTGAATGATAGTGTTTTCACGAGGAGGACAGACCTTACTGTTTACGTGCGGCAGTACAAGCTAGTCTTTTGGTTATCTGCGGTGTTGTTGTCCAAATCCTCCACACGGTGACACTGTTGACTGTGATTTCCACGCCTATCCACCCGTTTAAAGAGACCGTTTCTTGGGCAATACAAAAAGCAGGCTTAATCAAAGCTTGATTTTATTTTTTTGTGGCGTCGACTTGGTTGTTTCGAAGTAAACAGTTCAAGCAATCTTGTCTTGATTTGAAAACAAGTACTTCTGTTATTTTTTCTTCTTCTGATAAAAAGGTAAGTGTTTGTGTCAATAATGTTTAACGTTGCTCTTTTAACTAGCTCTTAATGTTAAGAGTCTCACGATCACGGTACATTAAGCTAGAGATGCTATGTTGAAGGTTAAAAGCCTGCCGCGAAGACAGTGGAGAACCGTATGTGACCGCTGTTTACGCGAGGTCTCCAACAGGTAGCATTGATCTCCAAATTATGAGTTGCTCTCTGAACAATTCTGAAGGGACTTGCAGGGTTGTATCAGACAGTGCTAGCTGCCATAGCCTATGTCAGATCAGATCAACACTGACATTACTGCACCCTTTTATATCTGTTATTAAATCCGACAACACAATGCTGGCGATAAATGCCTATCAACCGTCTTGTGGGTTAACATACATTCAACTTAATAAAAACAAAAATTGTGAACTAGGCACACCTTGGTGATTTATATCTTGATTTTTATTATTGCAACTTATTTGTATTTTTTTTATACTTCTACGCCTCGTTGAATTAAAAAATAAACGTCCAAAATCTGCAGAAATAAAACGGAGAATATTTTCTTATTCATGTTTATATTGTTTGTTATTGTAATACATGGTACCACTGTAAATGAGAACTCTGTCTCAGCTGGTTTTCCCTGTATAAATAAAATAAATAATTAGGAAAAAACTGCATTTGGAGGTTAATGGGTGTCAAACAGATTTTAAACCCCTTTAGAATGGCTTATTACCAGATATAATGACAGAAAACATACAGTACCAGTCAAAGGTTTGGACACCTACTCATTCAGGGGTATTTCTTTATTTTTTCCACATTGTGTAATCATGGTAAAGACGCAAACTATGTAATATCACATATGGAATCATGTAGCAACCTGAAATGTGTTAAAACATTTAAATATTTTTTTATATTGTAGATTCTTCAATGTAGCCACCCTTTGTCTTGACAATAGCTTGGCACACTCTTTGCATTCTCTCAGCCAGCTTGATGAGGTAGTCACCCGGAATGCGTTCCAATTGACAGTTATGTCTTGTTTAAAGTTAATTTGTGGAATTTCTTCCCTTTCAATTTGTTTGCGTCAAATTGTTTGGTGACATGGTAGGGTTTTGGAACATAGAAGACCATCATTATTTCTGTACTGTTGTAGTCCATATTATGATAAGAACGTCTCAAATAAGCGAAGAGAAAAATGACAGTCCATCAATACCTTTAAGACATGAAAATCAATCTGGAAAAGTTCAAGAACTCTGAATGTTTCTTCAAGTGCAGTCGCGAAAACCGCCAGGCGCTATGATGAAACTGGCTGTCATGGGGACCGTCACAGGAAGGGGAGACCCAGAGTTCCCTCTGCTGCGGAGGATACTTTTGCGTTACCAGCCTCAGAAATCAGCAATTAACCGCACCGCAGATTGTAGCCAAAGTAAATGCTTCACAGAGTTCAAATAGCAAATACATGTCAACCACAACTGTTCAGAGGACACTGTGTGATTCTGGCCCTCATGCTTGAATTACTGCAGAGAAACCACTACTGAAGGACACCAATAAGAAGAGACTGGAATGGGCCAAGACACACGAGAAATGGACATTTGACATGTGTAAATCTGTCATAATTTGAGATTTTTGGTTCCAACTGCCATGTTTATTTTGAGTTCAACATGACTACAGTACCACAGCATTCTGCAGCAATACGCCATCCCATCACAGAACTTTGAGACTGTCATTTGTTTTTCAACAGGACAATGACCCCAAACACACCTCCAGGCTGTGTAAGGGCTATTTGACCACGAAAGAGACATGGAGTGCTGCATCACATGACCTGGCCTCCACAGTCACCTGATCACCTGACCCCACTGATATGGGATGAGTTAGACCCCAGAGTGAAGGAAAAACAGCCAACAAGTGCTCAGAATATGTGGGAACTACTTCAAGACTGTTAGAAGTGTTCCAGGTGACTACCAGATGAAGCTGGATGAGAGAATGCAAAGCGTGTATAAAGCCATCATCAAGGCATAGGATGGCTACTTTGAAGAATCAAAAAAGAAATGTATTTAAAAAAAAAAAAATTGTAACACTACTTTGGTTACTGCATGATTTCATATGTGTTTAAGTTTATAGTTTAGATGTCTTCATTATTATTTTACAATGTGGAAAATGGTAAATATGCTTGAATGAGTAGGTGTGTTTAAATATTTGACTGGTACTCTAGTTCTGTACTTTTTCATGTACACTAAGGACCAGGTCTCAAAAAAAGAGAAGGATTTACCTGTTGGAAAATGTTTTTTTTAGCACATGACATTTTGTATTTTTATGAAGTAGCTCTCATGTTGGAAAAGGTTGGGAGTCCACGGTGTACACAAAATAATCAAAAACTGAGATCAGAGTTAAATCTCTGAGCTCACATGGTCAGAAAATATACAAATCAATTGGTGTGCGCTTGACCAAAGCTTATTGGTGATTTTAAGTTGCTCTGGATAAGACTGTTTGCTAAATGACTTAATGATGTCTAAAATGTATTGCCATAAAATATTTTAAAAATGAAATAAATGATTATAACCACGTTATGACCCATATTTTGTGCCCTGTATGAGTTAAGAGGCTGAATGAATGAGTTAAGTGTAATCACTCTGGGCTGATTAAAAGAGTAGGAGAGAGCAGCCACGTCATAAATGGACCACTGTTTTCCTAGGAAATAACCCAGTTGCTTGTAATATAAAGACATGTATATTATATGAGGAACCACACCTCAGAGCCTGGTTCCTTGCTAGGTTTCTTCCCATGTTTCGACCCTGACCATGTAACTTTTAATACAATATGCTCCTGGTTGCCACTACAACGTTTTCATAAAGACCTGCTTCGCAACACCAAACGATAGAGACCAAGTTTATGGGGGTGGCAGGTGGCCTAGCACCCAGAGAATCTGACTAGTAAACTGAATGATGCTCACCAAATTCCTAGAACCAGCAAGGTGAATGCATCTTGAGGCCTGTCTCCAAGCAAGGATGTTCACCTTATCTGCTCCCTGAGCATTCATCGTAACAACTCTGCACTAACTCAGAGTGGTTAAATGTGGATGCCTAATATGGGTTGGACCTCGTGCGTAAATGGACAAGTATGCCCTTTCCTTGTAGTTTTTTCCTTTATCAGACCCCCAAACCTCATATGTCCATATGGAATCTCTAGTTCAGTCTGGCCTGTACCCCGCAGCTCAATTACTCATTGTGGTCGTCTTAAACGGGGATGTTGGGAAGTACCCAGTGGTTTATGTGACTTTTCAAGGCTTGCGTGTCCAGGCAAATAGCTGTGTTTTGGGCAACGTTTTTTGGCTGTCAGGCAGCCATGACACGGTCGAAGATACCGGACACCATGGATGGCATCAGACCACACGCGTGTGGGCTGGAATGGCACTAGACGTTTTATTGCCCCCGGTCAACGGAGTGGTTCCACCTCGTAACACGGCGGCGCCACCCACCATCCTCTTGGACCTTGTGGTCGGCGTACTGAGTCAAGGCTCAGCAGGTGGAGCAAGACCTGGAGATATGGGATAGCTATGTTCCGCGAACCAAATAGAGCTCAGTGCTAAATACTTGTGGTGCTCTTCACGTAGGCTCCATAAATAAAGCGGTAACATACCTTGGTACTCGAAAAAGGGAAAAAAAGCATTGAAGGAGTTTTGGCTTTCATCACAGTTTTGGTGGTGGTTGGAATGTGGCCGGCCTATTCAACTTTTCCAGAAATGGTCAAACTCTAATAGCAGGGAAGGGAATGCTAATGGCATATAAGAGAATAACTCAGCTGTGGTAAATGGCTAGTAAATGTTGAGCTTTCAGGGATTAAATAGTGGTAGTTACTGAAGGGAGCAAAGACACAGCAGTATATACTTTTCCTGATTCTCTATCTCCGTTCTACCCTGGCCAGTAGGCCTCAGCAGTGACAGGCATGTGGATGAGTCATTTACACCCATGAGCTCATCATAATACAACACTAAAACCTGGGTGTTAGCGGAGAGATCAGCTGCTGAATGTGGGAATCCATGAGATCATACCATTCCAAACAGTGATCCTACTCAATTCTAAACCTGATCAGGAGATCAGCTAAATGAGGTTCATCAGCCTCACGTTTGTGATCATTTGCTATTAACTCAACACAGAATTCAAATGCCTGGTGGGACTTCAGGCCCTGGTTTTCAGTCTTTGGTCGACATTTGGTGTCAGTGTTGTCCTTGCTTAGCAGCTGAATGTCTGTCTGGCTTTGGTTGATGCAAACATTTTGAATTTCCTAAGGGGCTTTGTGAGTTAGCAGTCACACAAATAGCCCTAATTCTTTCAGGTGTTTTTATTGTGTAAGCAGTACTGCACATTGAAAAGAGGTTTGGGGAGATAACTGGGCCTTTCAATGGGATGACCGCCAAACCAAAAGTTAGCTGAAACCAGGGCCAGGTCCAAATCCTTTGTGTTCTGTGGACAGATGATTTGGTGTTTAAATAGGATGACAGGAATCTTGGCAATTCCAGGATGGTTGATAAGAAGGAAGTTTATAGTTCTCGGTTGCTAGTGTCAGCAGAGCAGGCAGCTGATTTGTCTGTCCATTGTCCCATTCTATTCCTTTCTATGGTTTATTATCCTGAAATTAGCACAGTAAGCTAATACCATTCATTATGTTAGGCTGTTTAATTTTAGTAGTTCACAAGAAGCATAGTTCTTTTCTCGAAGATACTCAATGAAATGTATTTCCAATGTTTGGAATTGCGCTTGATGGTAGTGATGTGGACAACGCATTTCGCAGACGCTCTTATCCCAAGAAATGTATATTAGTGAGTGGGAACGTATTTTTTGTGCTGGCCCTCTACCAGAATCCAACTCACAACACAGGCCTTGCAAGCACCATGCACTCACCAAGTCGGATACACTGGTCCACACTGCCTGCATATATTCCAAGATGTTTGACGTCCAGTCGACCATGAGAAGAACACAAAAAAACCACAATGGTACATTAAATCTGCCGATATTCCCCCTGCCCTCTGTGCTGCCTCAGCAGCTGGTAGTGTCTTGTCACCCTGATGACAAGCGAAAGCTCTGCCTCCGCCCACCATCAACAGAGACATGGCTTTGTCCCGCTTAGTTCACCCTCCTGGCCTATAGATTATTGTGGTTGTAAAAAAAAAAAAAAGAAAACAGGTTGCAAATCAATGTGGTTAGCTGACACCTTTTCCCCGGGACACCTGAAGCTCACCAGCAGGTGTTAAATCTATACCCTGGGGCCAGTATCGGCAGGTGTTAAATCTATGCCCTGGGGCCAGTATCGGCAGGTGTTAAATCTATACCCTGGGGCCAGTATCGGCAGGTGTTAAATCTATGCCCTGGGGCCAGTATCGGCAGGTGTTAAATCTGTGCCCTGGGGCCAGTATTGGCAGCTGTGCAGGGAATCACAGCGGTCAGATTTAACTAACAGCCTGCCATTGGCCTGGTAACCCTCTCTGAACTTATGGCATCTGTTTACTTCTTTTTTGTGTTTCCTGTTTATCTTGGGGAGCCGGTGAAGTGCGATGACGTGTGGGATGTCATGTGAGAGATGGTAGGGGATAGGTGGTCGCCATTTCTCCGTTTTTTTTCCTTTTTTCTCCAGCCTTTACTGTTGCTGGGGACTCCGCTGTTCATTCCCCTGTAAACCCACTATATGGTCCATCAGTTGTTCCTTATGTAATGAATCCATCGGGGTGAAAGATGCCTCTCAGCTCAACAGTGCTTCCTAGACTGACACATGGAATAACTTGTGATGACAACTGTCCTGCTGTTTAGGCCTCCAGAGGCTGCCTACACTGAGCCAGGCAACACACCATATGCCTGGATACAGGTTGTGGCTTTTGAATTTCCATCCATCCATAATGTCATTGTGGAGGACCTCTAAATGGACGGTGTGATCAGTGTCCAGGTGGCATGATACCACCCGACCGTTGTCCCTTTTCACATTCAACTGAGTAAGCCTGTTAAACAGAGCTCCAGGTTGTTGTCGTTGTTTCTGCATTCCTGGTTAAATCAGAACAGCTAACCTACTCTTATTTACTAGGATTGATGTTCGGCAGTGGCAGCAAAGCATCATTTATTAAGCTTTATTAAGCAGAAACGGTATTTAGCTTGACTGTTGCTAATTCCCTAAACTGCTTTGCAGATGGGTTCTGAATGTAAGCTTTGTCCGTGTCTGAGGTTATGTAGCTACGTTACTGGTAGAAGGATTTGTTGCATGATGCAGTCACGGCAAACTGATCTGTCTGTTGTGTGACTGATATTGCGTAACAGACAGAATTTAGGAAGGAAAAGCATTGTAGAGACAGCTGCACTCTTTTCCCATCTGTAAAAGGTGGTACACTTCACATTTCATTCTGGGAATCTCAACATTTTGCACTGGCTTCCTCTTCTTTCCTTGACACAACAACATTTTAAATTGACATAACTTCGTTTGCACGCAGCTCTGTTTGTGTTGATCATGTAGACTTCCTGTTGTTGTTTTTTACCTTAGACGTGATACTAAAAACATTTCCTGTGTAAAACGCTTTTTATTGAAGGGGTCTTCAAATTAGTGTTTTATTAAAGAGGGTTCCACAAACAGCATTGTTTGTTACCCCCTTCTAACTGGGCTAAAAACAACACAGCCTTTGAAAGTGGGAAGCCGATGCTACAAGATTTAATTGATTTAATATTGTGTAGAAATGGCTGCCTCTGTATAGTTTCCCTCCTGTATCCACCTATTTGCTGCAAAGCTAGCCTCATGTAGGTTAGTGGCGGGTTTACCCTAGCACTGTACAATATCAGTACCCCCGTAACCCAGGTGAAGTGCCTCCTGGCCCAATGTAACTGGGGAGGTCATTCATGATTATCAAGCTGTTCAGGTTTTTGGTAAGAAGAGCTGATTTGTGTTTTCCGTGGCTGGCATGACACATAGCTGCCGTTAAAAGGACAAACCCCTCCAGCCCAGAGAGCTTCTCTCTTATTAAAGAGGCATTGGTCACTGGTCACCACCAGCGCTTTCATGCCCTGATGGGGCGGATTGTGGGTGACTCCAGCTGAAAATGTAATGTTGTTTGTGCTATACGCCATGAAACATTGTGGAATGTCATTAACAGGTTTTCTATTCTTATATGTACATAATGCACAGTATATAATTGTTAGCCTTTAGCCAGCCCAATACACTTAACGTGCCTGTTTAAATAGATTTTTTTTAAATGTAACTTCATTACATTAATTTCATTTATGAATGCTATTATGTAATAAAAAAGGGAGAAACCGCAACTATTGAAGCTAGGGGTATACTAACTTTTTCCATACAATGAAACGCATTTTGATTGATTTTAAGGCCATAAATGGTATCAAAATAATGTTGTTAAATTGTGTTCCCTTTATGAATACATGTGGTTGGAATTGGCTCAGACAATCATGAGTCTCTAAAAGGTTCCCTTTTTTCCTAAAGCAATTGGCTTCACAATGAGGCAGATTCCATGATCGTAGACTAGTCCGAATTGTTTCTTGAAATAAAAATTCTCTCAAATAAGAGCTGAGAATCTATACTTTAGTCTCACGGTAATTGTTAGATTTTGAAATCCAAACTTTTGGACTATGAGTCCAAAAGAAGAAAATAAGTCTTCATTCTACATGTACTTACTAGGCATTGTATTCTTCGGTCCAGTAAATAAACATATCAGGTCATTGACCCCTAAAACCAAAGTAGCTTTTTGGCCTCCGTTTAATATTAGGTTTAGGTTTATAATTTGAAGCAGATGACGTGTAGGAATAGGTATGATTTATTACTTAGATGCCCTGGAAGCTGTGATATTAATAATATTAAAAATATGTCATTGTGACAATGGATGAAGTGATGGATGACTACACTGCAAAGGGGAATTCATCTCCTTTCACTAGCTTTCCAGTTATGTTGTTTTTGTTGTTGTTTGCTATCATTGTGTTTGTTGTTGCGTTTGTGTTTTTTTGTGTAGTTCAAATGCACTTTTGTTCTGGGAAATAATGTCGTTGCACTGTTCGAACCGAATACAGTACGTGTCAGGTGTGGCAACTTTCAAAATATGCGAGGAGAGAGATGAGCAAATGGTTACGGAGTTGTTGCTCATTATGATGGATTGAGGAGAGTCAATGATTTCAGAAGAGAATTCTTCAGTCAGTGCTCAACCCGTCATGCTGGTATGCAGGTTTATTGTCAATGTGAAACCTTTCAATTTCAAACATTTGGGTTTTTGTTGTTGCATTCCCCATCTTGCTCTTTTAGCCTTTGCCGGCTTGGCGAGTAAGCCTGCTTCAGTATACCATCAGGTGAGGCCGCAGCGCACACAGAAGCTGAAGCTATAAGCTGTCTATGGATCAAGGTCTACGGATCAAACCACACAACAGACCTTTTGTTTGGCGTGTTTGCCTCTGAGCTCTCTCACATGTTTATTCTTGGTATTAAACTGCAGAGTGGCTCAGATTTCAAGTAGACACATTACTAACACAGCAATACCATGGTTTAAAATGCATTTCAAAGGAAAGACGTGCCTCGTAGGAGTTTACGTTTAAGGGCTATTGATAAGAGCTGTCTTAGTTGTCTTACACAAGGCCGCGGGTGATATATTTGGTAAATCACCTCGGTTTCTGCAAATACTATACAGATGCTTTCCAGTATTGGAAAGCAGACCAAATCTATTGTCTTGTGCGACTTCAGCACACACGTTGGTTACATTTCTTTGGACATTTTTCCTTCCATACACTCAGAGCTTTGACAAACCACCGTTAAACAGAAGTCACATGTCCCTGTTTACCCTCCTCCAAAAGGCCCGCTGCATGTCCATGCTCTCACCCTGCTCCAGGCTCCATAAGGAGTGGAAATGAAGGAAGCAAAGTTGTGTCAAAGCCATTATTTGGGCTAGGACAAACACTGGTGTTTTTTGTGAGAGAGAGGACCTCCGACAAAGGCAGCGCACTCAAAATATGCCCACCACAGTGTCGCCTGGAGAACGATTCTAGGCCAAAATCTGTTTGGCATTCTTTGTTGCTGTTTGTCTATCCTGTAATTTCCTCTCCAGTCTAGATTCTGTCCTGGCACTGATTCTCATGCTACGGAACAAATGCTACGTCTTTATTTCAGATGACTCGGAATGTTTACAATGTAATTCCTGACCGCCACTCTGGCTTGAGATCCTGCTCACTGCTCGTTCCTATTGGCTCTAAAAACGATGTCAACTACAGCCCGCTTTAAGTGTCAAATAAAGTTTTCACTGCAGAGAACACAAAGCAACCGTTGCCTTTTTCTAAAGGCAACTCATACACCCCCCCCCCCCAGTAGTCTGTGGAGGATGAGGAAGAATTGATTAGCAAACCACTCCTAAATCACTTTTAAATCACTTTTTCCTAAATCATACTGTCATTTACAGTCAGTACAGAATGTAACAAGCCAACAGTGATAATATGACTCTTTGGTTGTTTTGGTCAGTTCGTTGGGCAACTTTGGATCAATTTCACCTTTTGATCCCAGCCAATGAAGGGCCGAGAAGAATTTCCACTGTACACAATGTGTATCAGTGAATTCAGCACAGAGGGACCATTTTAGCTCATTGTGCTCCGGCTTGGAGCTTGGAATAAAGCAACCATTGTTCTCTGGCCCGACGGTAAGTGTCAGGGTTGCGGATGACAGGCTGAGAGAGGGCGTCTGTATTTCAGGGTGGCCATTGTGTTGCCCCTCCCGGTTGTCTGCATTATCAAGTCCCATTTCATCTGGCTTAACTGAGTGGCTGCACTTCACTTGTGACACTGTCCCTGTGCCTCCCGGGTCCCGGGTGCGTGATTCACGCACCGACACAGACTACGTACAGGACGTAGGAGGCCATTCGTCACGCTGAAATGAGGCCGCACGGTGCACACCGAGGCCGTGGTAGTGGGGTTCCCGTAGGGAAAGCGGAAGCGACATTTCTTTTAACGGGGTGGGTTCCTTGTCCTTTCTGTGATTTATTTATAGTATTCGTGGATGCATGTTACTGCTAGCTTAGTGTTTTCCACTCAGTGTGTCCCCATAGATGTACACTGCACATTCTGTAGACTTGGCCTTTGCCGTTAGCAGTGCTGATGTAGCAGAAAAGGTGGCACCAAAACGCCCTCCTTCTCTCCAGCTGGGGGAGTGGCTTTACCCCCCCCCCCTTGTCCCTCTCTCTCCATCCATCCCTCTCTCCCTCTCTCTCTCTCACTCTCCAGAGCATGGGACTTGGATTGTCAAGCCCAAGGGTTGGAGCAGTTATGTGAATGAATTGGCTTCTTCACATAGCTGTGGTAAAAGTCTGTAACGCTCTACCAGCGAGAGTCATAGGGGGGTCTTATCCGTGTACTCCCTGTTCACACAGAATTCCATTAGACAGCTCAATATTGTTTTTTTTTTTGCTGATTTACAATTGGACGCCTACGACTCGTGCTAACCAACTGTGGACAGAATGCACACGGTATGTTCCATATGTTCAGTGTGCCTCAGTGTTATTTTTGCTTTGAAGGAGACATTTTTGTAACTTTGCCTGTTTCACCTTTGAGCTAATGTAGTCTGCATTTTGTTTATTGTGTAGCATTATTTCTTCTTGGAGATGTATTAAAGGTGGATTATACAATCTTCTCCTGATGTTTTTATTTCTTGTTAAAGGGATAGTTCACCCAAATAACAAAAGGGCACATTGGTGTCTATGGAAAAGGTTTGATAGAAATCCATGCTTTGGTTTAGTTTTCTGGTACTGTTTCCAAATGCTAGCATTTTGGCCACATAATGACGGTACAGATATAATTGTATGCATGTTATATTGAACCAGTCTCCACAGGCATCTGTTGACCTTCACAATACATTTTAAATACAATTGGATGATTTGGATATGATGGGTGAAAAATGCTAACACCGGCTTATGGACCTGGATAGGACTCGTGCCACAAATGCTAAAATACTACCATTTTGAAATAATGCCAGGGAAGCTAAACCAACGTGTATATTCCTGTCATGAACTACCCCTGTAATTTTGTGTCGGGATGCGGCGATCAGAAAACTGCGTCTGTCTTTGTCACCCACCCTATCTCCCCTCCGCATACTCAGTGATGTGTGGACCCAGCCTTTACTGTCATTAGTCAATGAAGACTCTTTAATCCTTAACTCTCTGCCCCTTTCCCACCCCTCCCCAGTCTCCACGTGCATCACCACCTGTAAGAAGCCGGCTCCTCCCCCCGTGCCTCCCCGCACCACCTCCAAGCCCTACATCTCAGTGACCATCCAGAGCAGCACCGAGTCAGCCCAGGACACATACCTGGACCAGCATTCTGAGCGGGACCGCCGCAGCGAGACCATCACCAGCCAGTCCAGCCAGGCCCAGAGCAACTCCTCCGACAGCCTGGACAGCACCCGGGCCAACAGCCTGGCCCGCGGAGTCCCCCGGCCCATCCCCACGCCTGTCGCCACCCCCCGGGAAAACTTCGTCAACGCCGCCGCCGTCCACCACGCCGCCACAGGTACTGATACGAACGACTCGTTCCAGCGTGAACCTCCGAGGACGACGGCCACCAACAGGGGGAGCCTGACGGCTGAAGAGCCCCGAGCTGAGATTGTTCCCCGGAGGAAGCTTTCGTCCATAGGCATACAGGTGGGGGTCAACCATGTTATAGTTAGACAGACAGGTGGGGGTCAACCATGTTATAGTTAGACAGACAGGTGGGGGTCAGCCATGTTATAGTTAGACAGACAGGTGGGGGTCAACCATGTTATAGTTAGACAGACAGGTGGGGGTCAACCATGTTATAGTTAGACAGACAGGTGGGGGTCAACCATGTTATAGTTAGACAGACAGGTGGGGGTCAACCATGTTATAGTTAGACAGACAGGTGGGGGTCAACCATGTTATAGTTAGACAGACAGGTGGGGGTCAACCATGTTATAGTTAGAAAGACAGATCGGGGGACAACCATGTTATAGTTAGACAGACAGGTGGGGGAGATGGATGAGAAATGTAAATAAAAAAATTAAAAACGTGCAGATTAAAGTGACAACACTGCTGCGCCGCTAGCGCTTGAAGAAACTGATTGACTTTGCATGAGCAACGTTGCCACCTAAACCTTCTGCACCGCTTACCCAATCTCAAGGACACGTTTTTTTTTCTCCATTTTCAAATTGTGCAAAAAAAAACTAAAATTGTTCTCTGGCAAGGCAAGGAATATGTTATAGTTACAGGCCTTATTGTGTTGTCACTGATATTGTGTTTTATATTCAGGTAATGGTGTTTTCAGTGAAGTTATGGTGCTGTCAATGACGTTATGGTGTTTTCAGTGACGTTATGGTGTTTTCAGTGACGTTATGGTGTTGTTATTGACGTTATGGTGTTGTCAGTGACGTTATGGTGTTGTCAGTGACGTCATGGTGTGGTCAGTGACGTCATGGTGTTTCAATTGATGTTATGATGTTGTCTTTGACATTATGGTGTGGTTATTGGCATTATGGTGTTGTCACTGACGTTATGGGGTTTTCAGGGAATTGCCTGTGTTGGTATGCTATGCCATTATGGGTTTTGTCGTTGATGTTATGGTACTGTCATTGAAATTATGGAATGGGAACACTATAAAATTCAGTGACATTATTGTGTTGTCTTTTGTTTTTCCTTATTGATTATGCAGTGTGACCGTGTAGTCAGAATTTCTACATTGTTGTCATTAACATTATGTTTATAACTTTTTGGGGTGAACACTGGTGCAAAAGCATGGCACTATTTTTTAGCATTGCCTGGTTGAAAGAGAGGTGGTGTGTTTGTGACTTGCTATTGTATCATTGAAAACAGTATAAAAAATACAATGGTGAAGCGCTCATGTAACTATAATCTCTGATTTAGCAATTTCTCAGTCTGTCAAAAAATGTACCCTCTCCTAATATTTTTGGGAGGGTAAACTAACCATTAATTATGTTAAAAAATAATGAACCCCTGTACTTGACTGTTCTGATGCAGGATGTTTCTTAAGCTTAATGCTTGTGTGAGGCTCACTGAATTTCATTTTTTAAACAATTTTTATCTGCTAAATAAAAAAAAAAACATAATACTCATCCTTGAAAAAAGACTACTATTCATCCTTGCCTGGGGCAAACATTATGGTTTCATTTTATTATTAAATGTTTCTTTTTAGTGTTTAGGGATGAGACGGGTCATGCATTTTTCAGGTGCTTGTTGCAAATTTTTCAATGCCTGGAGAGGTGTTTCAAGATCCATACTGAATTAACTTAGCAAGCTTATGAGATGCGCAACCGATCTGCAGAAAACAGAGTCATGTGAAAATGTAAGTACACTCCCTGGAAAGGTTTTATTTTGTAATTTTTTTATATATATTTATTTTATTTTTTACTTATTTGGACACATGGAAGTCTGAGCTCACTTCCAACCCAATTCATTGATAAAGGTAACACTTTCTAACAAACCAGCATTCCATAAAGATTACTAAATTTGGTCTGGTTTGGTCTTTACCGTATGAGGGTTTGGTAATACACCACACCAAAATCAAAAGTCCTCTCTGAGGCCCTCAGAAGCATTATTGATGCCTATCAGTTTGCTAGGTTAAAAAGCTGTTCCCGAGCAATTCGAGGTACACCGTTCCACTGTCCTACAGTTCATCTACAAATCCCAAAAAATCTTAACGGGTCGTCCCACTAAATTCCTACCAAGAGCTGACTGAAGGATGTTCATCACAGTATGTAGAGCAACATCGAGAGATCTGAAGGCCTTTCTTGCCACAATCAATTTTAAAGTACATGAGTCAACTGTCAGACTAAGACTGTTAACATTAGCTGGGAGGTCAGGAAGGAAGAAGCCTCTGCTCTTATAAAGTCAGTATAAAGTCAAAAAAGCTGAAGCTGAACGTTCTGTTGCAACAGAACAAACAGAACAAACTTCCAAAAAACACTAGCAATGCTAAAATAGAACGACTATTAAATGTCTGAGTCAACGCCCAGATTTCAATCTTATCTAAATGCATGTAAAAAAGACCTTGAACATGACGTAAAAAAAAGACTGGACAAAAATGTCTTCCTGTCGATGTAAGAGACTGATAGGCAGTTACCAGAAATGGTAACATTAACTTATTTCAGCCAAAGGGGGCAACATCAGCTATAGAAGCTATGGGTGCACTGACTTCTTCCTCACTAATTCCATTACCGTAGATTTTTGATGAATAAATTATTGCAAAGTAGAATTTTTCGGTGTAATTAATGAGGTTACCTTTGTCAATAGTATTACAGTAAATATTGCATGTATATGTAAGAGAAGACAACTTTCCAGGGGGGTATATTTCTTTCATGACCAGACAACCTGGGAGAAATCAGATTTTCCTCCTTTTGTAGATGACAAAGCCTTTCGTTGACTGAAGTCTTGTTTTTTGATTGGCTGTTAGGTGGACTGCATTCAGGAGGAAGTCCAGCGAGAGCAGACACCAACGCCGCCATTGGCCAGATTCCAGTCGATTGGAATCCAGGCAGACGACAGTTGGCAGTAAGTACACTTCATGCCTCAGCCGTCACGCGTCAACCATTTCCTCAGAGGAAATAATCTTTTCGGCATCGCACAATGAAAACCAAATCCTAAATGTATTCATCCCTCGGGAATCTTTTTGATGTAAACATGTCCAGAATTCAGCTCCACATAAGCTGTGTTATATTGCATGTGTTTCCATAACAACAGTGGTATGAAGGACACGGGGACCGTTTGAAGGCTGTTGGTTGTCTTCCATGGCTTGCTCAGTTTCGCGATTGTATTGAACGCCAGGAAGCCTTTGAATGCCACACTCTTTTTGTCCTCGCTCTTTGAATGCAGAGTTTTTTTGAATACCAGCTGGTTGTCGTAACTCAAAAGTATTCTCACAATTTGAATGCATCTGAATGTGGAGTTAATCTACCTTTATCTGAGCCAGTCGAAACACAGAGCTTTGTCTTACCTCAGTCAAACGTAGCTTGTGGGTTTGGTGTTTCTTTATGTCTGCATAGTTAGGCATACCCCCTTTTGGAAACACCAGGTGTATTTATCAAAATATTCTCCCTTATTCCTGACCCCTTCTAAGTCTGATATTTCAATCATTGACATCATTGACAAAATATTCATCTAATTTCTACATTTGTGTTTTTGTCCTTATGAGTTTCCTGTTCTATCAACTGAATGAAAGCTGAGACAGGATTGTAGCCAGGGTCAAACAAAGTTCAGTGAATCTAGGTCATGTTGTGTATCAACGGAATCCACTGCAGCCCATGATGTGGACAAGGCCCAGCTATTTGGGTCCATGTCCATTGAGCAGCCCAGTATGTAGTGTCTTCCATTGAGAATATTGTTTTGGATTGATCATTTTTATTCCTTTAGGCTTTTACAAAACAGAGTGACAACTGTAACGGTCTTCTCAGTTACAACACTTTGGTTTGGTTTGGCTTTGGTGTTACCGTGCATTCTGGTTCTCCAGGTTTACACAAACCCGTACTGGATAATAATATCTGTCACAGTGTCTTCATGTTTTGTCCGTACTTGCCGTGGTTATTAAAGGGGCACTTACCACTTTTTCCCGGGTCAACTGTTTCTCTCAGGCCCGGTCACTCCATCAGCATGGCCTCCAGACAGGACACAGACTCAGACACGCAGGACGGCCCGGTCACCTCCAGCACCAAGCCCGCCCCTGAGAAGAAGAGCATGGTCAACAGCGCCTGCCAATCCGTGGACTCTCCCCTGCGCGGTGCCCCGCCCACCGCCAGCACGGGCACGTCGCCGCCACCGCTGCTGCGCCAGATCCTCAAGCGCTCCACCACACGCTCCTCCTCCGACTCCTTCTCCGAGAGTCTGGACCCGGCCCTGGACCCCTCGTCCCTGCCCCCTCCAGACCCCTGGCTTGAGACGGGGACCGGGAACGGGGTCGGCGGTCACCCAAATGCGGGAGCCCCTTCGGGACCCGCTTGCCGGCCGGACGGCCACTGGTTCCTGAAGCTGCTGCAGGCTGAGACGGGCCGCATGGAGGGCTGGTGCCGACAGATGGAGCAGGAGACCAAAGACAACCAGCTGTCAGAGGAGGGTAAGGAAGAGACCGAACTGAGGGAAGGAGCCATTCTGACTGGACCTCAGAGCCTGGCTAGTGATCCACCATAAGACTCCGAGACACACACATCACATACACACGCGCACAAAATCTTAGTGAGGCAAACACATTGTACGAGAAACTCTTGACCAAACCAAGGACAAGCAAATTAAATGTTGGCCTGCGTTAGGTAGTCATGTGACTGTGTTCAAATGAATGTACTGATTGTAAGTTGCTCTGGGTAAGAGTGTCTGCTGAGTGACTAAAATGTCAATGTAAGAATGTACAGTGTGCTTTTCTCCCACTGGCTGCTCAGAATCCACATAGAATCGGATTACTGCCAGACCAAGTAAACACCCTAACATCATTGCCATAGCATGTCAGTATCAGCTGTATCAGCAACATGCAGTTTGTCCTAGTTTCACTGGATCTGCAGACTGAAGTGTTGAAGCCTTCTGAAATATCCGTCGAGGCTTAGACGGCTGCCTTTTAATGGGATACAACTGTCCATTACAACGTAATCCTCTTGTGTTGCCTCCCCACGGAGTTACTCTGACAAGGCCTTAGTGTACACCTCTAGCGCAGACAGCCCACATTTGCGTGGGTTAATTTTAGGGAAGAGGCCAGGGTGTTTTGCTAGGCTGACCATGTTAGTTTGAACCCAGCTGGGATTGTTATCCCTCTCAAATCTCCTTGTGTCTCCTTCTGTGACAAATGCTTCCTGCTCACGGGTTTCCTTGTAAGCGGTCTGGCTTTCAGTTCAGTTGTACAGAGGGGGCAAATGGTGCAGAGACAACCACGTCTCGTCTCTCGGGATGCCTACAGTTATAAGTTCCTGTTGGAACTACTGACCTTGAGGTGTGTAGTCTTTGCACCAGAGGAGATTGACTCTTTCAGTACATATCAGAACACTGTTTGGCTTTCTATGAGTTTCTATGAGGGTGCTGATATGGATGTACAGGAAGACCTATTACACATCAGTTACTGTGTGAAGAGACTCTGGTTTTCTTCCTACGTGGAACAACCATAGACTTTAGAGATGCACCATTGACTGTGTGTGTGTGTGCGCGTGTGTGTGCGTGCGTGTGTGCACGTGTGTGTGTGCTCACTTTTATCTGCAGTGTTGGGGAAGGTCCGCAGTGCAGTAGGCAGTGCTCAGCTCCTGATAACCAAGAAATTTGAGCAGTTCAGAGGACTGTGTGAACAAAACTTGGTAAGTATCAGCCCTGCACAAACATTACATTACTTCCCCAACATTACATTACAACCCTAACAAAACATTACATCACTTCCCCAACATTACATTACAACCCTAACAAAACATCACATTACTACCCCAACATTACATTACTTCCCCAACATTACATTTCTACCCTAACAAAACATCACATTACTACCCCAACATTACATTACTACCCCAACATTACATCACTACCTTAACAAAACATCACATTACTACCCCAGACCAACATTCATATTACTATCCAGACACAACGTCACATTACTAGACAAGGGTTATTTAACCACAGCAACAGGTCATCACTAGATAAAACCGCACTACCTCAACATCACATTACTAGAACAAACAATGTCATGCAAACCATCAACACGGCATTTCAGACTAAACAAAATGAACAAAACACGCGCCCCCGACCACACATGCCAAAACAGAACTAATCATAAGTGTCCTTTACACACACCTCTAGACAAATGCAGACAAACCACAAGACACTGCAGAGCTTAGTCTGACTATCTTACGGACGACTGGTGACGTCCAGTGAGGTCTAATTGGAGCAGTGTTTTCATGAGGCTTCCTCCAGACCTGGGTTTTTACCATAATGACAGGACCGATCACATCACTGGGCCGATCTCAGTCCAGACCTCGGGAGGGCCGTCTGCAAGCGACTGCAGTTTGTTGGTAGCTTACTCACACCGTTGTTCTCAGTGGAATTGCGATGTCTGGCTTTTCGGAGTGTATTGTGTCCTCTCTAGTTAAGGGTAGACTAGTACCTGTCATGGCAGAGCAACGACAAGATATGGTTGCTGATGCAGGTTTTACTCGTCGTAAATCTCAGTATGCGTGTCGATGGTGTGTCGTTTGTGTTCAATGAGTCTTTTAATATACGAGTCTGGATGCAGACGTTTTGTTGAACTACATTTTTGCAAGGTTGTGTGGTGAACGTTTGGTGAACGGCTGGTGATTAATTGTTAAGTGCTGTGCAATGCCAGGGATTTTCCTGCATATTAAATTCAAAGGCGGCTGCCTTCCCAAAATCACGCACCGTCTTTGTGTGTGGGCATGATGAAACGTAATTTTGTGCTTATATGCTAAATAGCCAGCCAGCGATATACTGCAGTGATGTGACCATAGGAGCAAACTTTTTTCATATCGGCAGTGTTGCCAGATGGGTGGGTTTCCCCCCCAATTGGTCTTTTTTCAATGGGCAGGTCAATTTACAGATAGGGTTGTATAGAAGATATAGTGTGTTCATTAGTTTTACTGTCGATGGTTTGGCAACCTTTCATACAGGACCTTACCAGTCCTGACGTCACGGAGGTGAGTAACGTCGGAGAAACAAGTGGATCCAAGTTTTCTTTTACACAAGGGCATGTCAAAATAACGCCTAAACTACAGCCAACCCAAATAACATATAACATTTGTTAACGTTTCAAATTACGTCTAGTCGAATCACAGATGTTTTTCAATAGAGGTCAAAAGACAAAGATGACTGGTGAAAAGCCGATTAGATTAGGGAATGTAGGCTACTGTCCCCAACTTTTTATATGCAGTATACAGTGTAAAAATATACAATGAACATATTTAAGTCACCAGCAATATAAATATATGAACCTGAAGATGCTGGATGAGCACAAGTAGCATAGCCAAGTAGCCTACAGCTGAAGGAAGTCGAGATGGAGATAAGATAATGTGGCGTCAAGGCAAGGATGGAGGAAAAAACAACACAACAAGGCTGTAATATATAGGCCTACAGCTGTGATGTGTTTTTAATGAAAGTCAGATTAACAAGAACATGGTATAACAACGAAAATAGAAAACAATAATGCTGACTGTGATCAATTATAAAGCTTGATGAGTGATTTCATGTTTTTTTTATGTGATTCCTAGATCTTCTAATAAACATAGTGTTGATGCTCAATGGCAAAATGTTTTGGGGTGGCTCAGACATAATGAAGAGGGAATGATATGCTCTGTATGCTAGAAGCATTGTGGAGCCAATGTGTTTTGGGGCTTGGGAAAATAGCCAATGCACTTAAATCAAATAATTGGATGCACTTAAATCCAATAAAATGTCTACTAGTCCTGGACAGGCAGAGGAGAACAAAAAAAAAACGCATCAGGGTAAAATCCTACATACGTTCAAAAAGTTAAAAAGTATGTTAATACATGTTAATATGTAAAGAATACAGGGGAGGGGTGTGAGCGCAGGGTAGGGGGGTGAAACCTTGAATGCTGATATATAATGGGTCTATAAAAAAGCTCCAGAATTGGTCCATTCATAAGTAAATACACTTTTATTCTTTATATATAAAACAGACACCACATTTGTGTGATTTCTAGCTGGGGAGCGTTTTGTCTGTTTCATGCTAGTTCTACCATCTTTTGTCTCATTTTATTTCAATCAAAGAGAACGATCTTTCATCTAAAAGACCTTGACAGCTGAATTAACATTTTAAAAACATGGCAGTGAGTTGAGCCAGAAATATTTTTGGATAGATGCTTTGAACCCAGTCTACTTGCAGCTGCAAAGACGCAGTGTTGGCAAGGAACACAAGCCAGTCCGACCATAACAAACAACCGCCTGGTGGAGGATAGGGAGTGTGAGTCGGCGAGACCTTCTGGGCCCCTGAGTGGCGCAGCAGGCTGGGTCACTGCCTGGCCGTAGAACTGGGGTCGTTGCGTCCGCTCCTGACCGGCCATGACCAACCTAACACATCTCTTTTGACTGCGTTTACAAGCTTAAAGCCACCCGTCCCTCCCTTTTAATTTATTTTTAAGTTGTAGTTTGTGTGTAATTCTAATGAGAGTGTTGTTAACTTTTAAGGCTGTGTTTCTTGGCCAGTCAAATACCAGCATATTGAAAGTTAATTTTACACAGAATCACATTTGTTTGTATTTCTTATGTTTCTAACTATTTTTTATGAATTAGATTATGTAAATTGTAAACCCATTCTTAGTCTACAAAACAAAGATGCAGGGTGCATGAATCGAACTTCTCCAGATAACAGTAAGAGTATTGCTCATATGAGTTGCTCTGGGTAAGTGTCAGCTGAAAGGCCTGAATTAAATTAAACTTATTGTGTTGTAGGACAGCTCCCTCTAGTGCCAAAATGGGGACAAAGCCAGACTGAATTATTTAATTTTGAATCTCCTCTGAATCCCTCAATTCTTAAATCCTTTTTCTACACTCTTTTCTTCCCCCTTTTCCCACATCCTTCCTTCCCCCTCATCCTTTTCAGAATGTGAATGCCAATCCTCGGCCCACAGCCCCTGACCTGGCCGGCTTCTGGGACCTCCTGCAGCTGTCCATCGAGGACATCAGCCTGAAGTTCGACGAGCTCTACCACCTCAAGTCAAACGATTGGCAGACCGGCCCCATGCTCCACTCCCCCCCTGATCGGAAGGTACTTCCAACCCCTGCAGCCCTGTGCCCAGGCTGGGGTAGGAAAGCCGCCGTAACCGGCCTCTCTCCTCCCTCCCCGCCTCCCCTCTCTTGACCCCCCCCCCTTGGTGTGAGGTGAACACTAAAAGGGGGATCCCAGCCGATGCTAAGGGGCCAGAGAGAAGACCGCTTCCTTCAAACATGCATGACGTTCACTCTCAAAAGGGGCAGTTTGTTTATCAGTGTCCGCGCTTTTGAGACCCTCCTTTGAGCATGCATGTCGCAGTAAATATCCTGTTCGGAAGTCTCAAGCATGGCAACGGTAAAAGTTTCTGCCGCTCCGTTACACTGCGTCTCGCCGTGATGTTACATTTAGTGTGACTTGTCCTTGCTGCATTTGAACTGTAGGTCACGTCAACCTCAATATTTGTCAACTTATTGTCAATATTGCGGCACTTTTATGGTGTACAGTTCAAATAGGGTTGCTGTCTTGTGTCCTCACCCTATTGTTAATTTAGCGTCTACTTCAACGAGGTGTTGACACTCAACATGGTTTGTTGCATTATGTCAACCATTATGTATGTCCTGTTAAAAGCATCAGCACACTTAGTGTCACTGTCAAAAGACCGAAATCTGCCAAATGAAACTCTAAATGTTGTTTTTTTTTTGTTTTTTTTACAACCTTTGTGTCCTCTGTCGCTTTGTTGTTTTTGGCAGAAAACCTTGCATCTCCAAAACTGAAGCTTATAATAAAAACAAAGACCAAATCAACCATGTAAGATAGTAAATCACACAATACCTCAGAAGTTATATATCGAATACTTTTTCATCGGTCCTGAAGTATTTTTAAAATTGACTTTTAATCTTTTGAACAGAGTTATAAGGTTTTCTTCCAACACCCACAATGCCTTGCATCCTCTCACCTCTCACCTCTCATCTCTCGCCCTACACCCCGACCCCCCTCCATCTCTTCTGCCCCCTTGTGGTTGACTCCGTCCATTGCGGGGGCCCCCACCACCAGGAGGACCAGAAAGAGCCCCCTCCAGTGCCAAAGAAGCCCGGTAAGGGGAGGCCAGCGCTGGGCCGTGAGAAGAGCGCGGACTCCGTCTCTTCCACCTCCTCAGCGGAGAAGCAGCGGACGGAGGCCCGCAAACGCCTGCTGGCCGCCAAGAGGGCTGCCTCGGTCCGGCAGAACTCCGCCACGGAGAGTGCCGACAGTATCGAGATCTACGTCCCCGAGGCCCAGACACGCCTCTGAGGGAGAGAGAGAGAGAGAGAGTGGGGGGGAGGGAGGGAGGGAGGGGGGGTGCTTTGAGATGGGTGGAGGTAGTGGGGGGGGGGGGGGGGGGGTTTGGGGTCATGTCACCGATCACACACACAGGATAGGCTGCTCCTGGTTCCACCAAGTCCAGATGAATTGGGAGGGAGAGATGTGAAGATAAAGACTGTGGGCAACTCTGTCCCCCGCCCCCCACTCGCTCGGCCGCCGTGTGATCACCTCAAACACAAACTTTGTTACTATCATTACTGCTCTTTAATATTAATTATGAAAATTGTTATTGATTATATTATTATCTCCTAAAGAAACTGTATCAAGACTGTTTTAGATGTACCTGTATCTTGGCTATGAGAGATCTAATAAGCAGACAGAGTAGGCAATTGTTCTTTCCGATGCCCCTCCCTCTCCCATGCCTTGGCCAAAACCCATAGTTTGCACAATCACACCTTGTGGTCAAACACACACACACACACACACACACACATTGACTCTGAGAAGCACACGTGCACACTCGCTTTAAACTCTCTGCTAACAATGTCTTCCTGGTGTGTTTGTGTTTAGTTGGTTTTCTACAAGCCCTTTGCCTGCATTCAGAATCAGGTTTTAGATTTTTGAGACCAGGGTACTACAAACTGACAGAGGAAAGAGGGCTTTTGGCTGTGTATTGTCAAATGTCACCGCTAGTATAATTGAGAGGTGTTGAAAACATAATTCATGTTTCCTTCATACAATGTCTCCAACCTTTCTAAATAACTTTTTTAAGGTACTTTTTAACTCAAAACACTTGCGTGTCAAAAATGATTAGAATGTAATTTAAAGATTTTACTTTTCCATTTTTGTTGAATCTTTTGGTTTTAGGATGTCTTCACAATCCCATAACAGCCACACTTGGCACATTCTTGTCTTGGTCCTGATCTGTGAATTAACTGGAAGAGCCTATTCCGAAGGCACTAAACAAACTACAACAATAGAAACAGACAAACAAAGAGACTGCAAAATCGACAAGAAAGGTTTGTTTTTGTTTTGAATTGCAACACCCTTTGCTATCTTATTAATTGAACATAACTCAGGTTATGATGAAAGCACAGGACTACTATTGAGAAAAATCCTACAAGACAAAATCTGCATTTGTTCCTCGTTATTTCAATATACTTTAGCAACATAATGCTGTTGCTATTTCATTGAACATTTCAAAAGTCACCACGTTTCATCCAGCATTTCAAGTTTGTTGCAGGAGACATATGCCAGCAATTGAAAGGTTAGATTTATTTTCACAACTTCTGCGCCAGTTCTCTGCACATCCCTTTTCAGGTGAATTTTCCACTATTTCCCGCCTAACACTACGTAAAATGTATGGAAAAGTTGTGGTCCATTTCAACCCCAAATTCTGGTCACTCCAGTCATGATTTGATCAGAAGTACTATAGTGAATTTGTATTTGGACTTGTGGTTAAGCATTAGTGATCCAGTCTGGGACGTTTTTGAATAACAAACTATTTTTTTAAATCTCTAACTTTGGGCTTGATGTGTAATATGTTGTTTATGTGCATAAAGTAGAATCACAATCATACCTCAGTTAGACATTAAATTGTATCTTTTTATGTGAGTGATTTTGATGAGATGGAACAAATATTGGCATATATATGACACAGCCTGTGGAAAGATGTCTCCTTTATATATTTGGACACATGGATATTTGAGCTAATTTCCAACCACCTTCATTGATAAAGATAACTCAAAGCAACAAATCACACAAATAAATTACTTTGAAACAACATTTGTGCAATTGAAATGAACAGAAATGCAATTTCCTTAGGCAGAGAAGTAGAAACTATAAGAAAAGTATTAGAGTAACTTGTTTTACTCTCTAATAGAGAGTAACCTTCCAGAAAAATCTGAAACCTGGTCTGGTTTGGTCTTCACCATATGGGTGTGTTGTAGGCAAAATACCAAAATCAAAAGACCAATTAGAGGAGACAATTATTGAAATCCACGAGTCTGGGTGGGGTTACAAAGCCATCTCCAAGCAATTTGCTGAGTATTTCATTCCACTGTCTGATGGATCATCAAAAAATTTAGAAAAGTCCAGGTCACTGGCAACAGGTCGTCCAACCAAATTTAGGTCTCAATCCTATCGTAATGCTGTCTGGAAACTTGGAAATTTGAAGCAGTTCTATAAAGAACAGTGGGCAAATATTCCTCCCAGTTGTTGTAAGAGACTACAAATGGCTACATGAAGATTTGTTTTCAGTCAAATATTTTTTTACAAATGTGTTCTCTTATTTTCTTTTGCCAATTGGGCAAAAGTAGCTTTTCAAGCTAGGGGTATTGAAGCTAGGGGGTGTCCACACTAAGAAAATGCATTTCTGTTGATTTAAATTATAATTTATAATGAATTATAGCAAACCATAATCTGACAGTGTTGTTGTATATCACTATTATCAACACTAGACTTGGTACTGAGAATCAAGCGTTGTAGTACATGGATAGGTGGATTTTAGTATATTTTATTTATGTACTTTGTGTATTTGAATATGTTTCAGTATGTATAGCCCAAAACAAATACTTTTTTCTAATGATTATTTGAAAATAATAATAATCACTCCAAAGAGGTGGATAGAGAAAGGAAAGGAGATAAGAAAAACCGAATAGAAGAGGAAACCACTTCCGACTACTAAGAGTCTTTGGTTGCACTTGTTGGAACTAGTTGTCCCCTGACTAGTAACAGTTTGCACTACATGTTAATTCTCCATGACATGTTTTGGAGGGAAGAATTTCATCCTGGTTTGAAGGAGAAAACATTGTATTTTTAATTGAACAACAATTTCCCTTTTTTTTTTTTTTTTTTACATAATCTACAACTATCTAAACTTTTTTGTAACTCTTAAATTCTGTAATGTTTTTGCTGTCTTTTTTATTTTATTTTTTACTTGTTGATATGTTAACAAAAAATAAATCAATGACCCTTATTCTTCTAAAGGAAATTAAGGATCACTATATCGAGAAAAGGTGACATAATATTGAGGTCTGTATACTGGAAATTGTTCCTGGCAAGGGATTACAAAAAATCTCACCAAACATTTCACATTGCACTCTCTATTGTAAGTCACTCTGCTGAATGACTGAATCAAATTTATTGTATCTGTAAATTAACTTTGCCAAATGTGCATATCTTCTTTATTTGGGGGTGAAAGATCAATTACGTTACAAGACCGGCTGTAGATTCCCCTGTAGGAACCATTTATTAGAGGGGTACATGTTCAAAGTGGTGTAGGTTAAGAGACACCAGTCACGGATCTAGTGTGAGTTTAGAATTTCCCACATGAATGGTTTAAGTAGCACCCCAGTCTACATTTCACCCCATTTAACACTTGATTTACTTAATAAAAAGCACATCTCAACAGGTGGTCCTGTGACGTCAAGACAGTGGGCATTTTCTTTTTTGTTCTCCATTGTTCCTCAAGCTGAAGGTTGATGCCATCGTGATTTCCCATTTGACTAACTTCCAAGTCCCCATTCCACAAAGTTTGGAATTTTTCCATATATTATACATATTTTGCTAAAGAAAAATTTGTTTATCCTTTAGTGTGTACCTTTCTATACTTATACATGATATATTAGGTTTCCACAGAAAAAGAAGACAAAAATGACTAGAAGATAAGATCTTTAAATTTAAGATTAAGGGATTGGGACCTGGTGGTAAATCTGTACCTTTAGTGGAATGACTTTTCTCCACATGTTGATACAGCCCCAAATTTTGAGAAAACGCTCACTTGACTCACTAATCAATTAGTGGTTATAATGTCATTCCAATGGCTCAATTGTTTGTGAAATGGTGCTTTCAACAGCAGGGTCCCTGCATGAACAACACCGTTTGTGTTCACTTGAATTACATTTATACGGACGTTTTCACTACCAACATGACGGTTTGTTTGTTCACTATTTTCTCCGTGAAGGAGGTCTCCCTGATTGCGGTCTATTGTGTGCCGTCTCAGCTGATGGCCGTCGTTGCTCTGCCCAGTAAATGCTGGGGTTTGAATCGCTCTGGTCCCTCTCTGAGTGAGTCACTTGAATGCTCCTCAGTTTGACAACGGCTGGAGTCGTTATCGCCTCGGGCTTTGTGGTGACAGGGGATTGTGGTTGGTTTGAACTGTTACCATGGAGGGGGTTGGTGTGACTGTAGAAGTCTGTCAAGTTGTGTTCTTGATTTGCTGTTGTGGCCAATGTAGTTCGTATTGGCTAATTCTTTTCCACAATGCTAATACTTAATCTGACTATTTTCTGATGTTCTTGTAGTCCCGTTAGACAATGTGTTATATTATAACATAGGGATCACAAATACTTTTTTAAACAATATGGATTTAATCTAATTGACAGTAATTTACAGCACCTTGTGCAGAATGGAAAGAGTAATGCTTATGAACTATATATTGTCAGTGATTCTGTCCATACTAATAATAGTGGATGTCTATATCACAACACTTGGGCATTGGCAGCTCTTATCTGATCCTCCGAAACCATTTCCAGTCACCAAGCTTAAGAGAAATATCAGCGGAGGTCTTTCAACATTGGCAGCTGTATTTCGATTTCAGTATGTGGCTGATTGGAATTTAAATAATTCAGTATGCATTTTGGAAGAGAGAAACAGAGAATGAGGGGGGAAAAGAGAGAGAGAGAATGGAGGGAGGAAAAGAGAAGTGAATCAAGGACATAAAGCTGTTACAGGATAACAGGGAGATAGCCCACTGTTGCTCTAATCGACAACGACGTGAATATGGAAATGACAGCAAATGTCTGTTCCCCTGGGGAGCGAAGTGTCTTTGTCTTCTACACTGAAACAAGGCACAGCTTCAATACACAAAATATAAACAGAACGTCTTCCTGACCCTGTGAGTCACATTCACTGGCACAATCTTGAGGTATTTTACAACTGTAGTGAAATGCATACAGTACCCCTTATCAAACCTGGGTTAGGCATGTGTGTATATATAGTTTATAATTAAGCAATAAGGCATGAGGGGGTTTGGAGTGTGGTCAGTATACCTTGTCTAAGAGCTGTGGACACAATGTGTTGCGGAGTGCCAGGATACAGGGCTTAGCTGTGGTATATTGGCTATATACTACAAACCCCCAAGAGGCCTTGCTACTTTAAAACGGTTACCATGCAATTAGGGTAATAAAAATGTGTGTGATGTCATACCTGTGGTATATGGTCTCATATACAGCGTCTATCAGCCAATCAGCATTCAGGATTTGAACCACCCAGTTTATATGCAGTTGTATCCCTAACATGCCTGCATTGGATTGACTTAAGCCAAAACCTACAAAAGTATTTATTTACTTTCCAAGTTTCCAGGCAAAGCGGCTGGGAATTGAAAAAGGGACAGTTGAAGCAGGCTAATCTTAAAAAACAACAAATTAATCAGTCTACCGGTAGATTATACAATGTGGGTGCATTATTTGATCATGTTTCTAACATCAGGTATTCATATGTTGTTTTAGGCTTAGTATACACCGCATTTGTGGCAATCCTCACAAGTAAAATACATTTTGGATGCCTTCCTGTAATTCACAGATCCTATATTCAAATGGAGTTGGATGTTGGTATGATGTTTGTGTCATTGATGTTAGCTGGTGGGCAATCATTTTGGATGTGTTTCATTATTCAGACTGCAGAACATTTTGTGTATGTTTTTTCTGCCTTCAAACTTTTAGAGGACATGCCTGTCATGGTGGACCCGCTGAGACTAACAGCAAACTAATTTATGTGAGACTGAAGTCACTTTGAACTGATTTACAGTACATCACTCACAAGGCGAAGGTTACAAAAGTCATTCTGGGTGTGGGGGCTCGTCAGTTCACAGACATCATGCCTAGAAAGGGTACCCGAGGATAGCAGTAACCATCAGCCTATGCCAAGGGCCTAGATGAAGGAGAAACAAGGCCTTTCAGAATTGTCAATGTGCTTTGCTTTGTACAATTAGCCTACAATCACTGAGATTGGGGAAGAACCAATGCTCTAGATATATGTAGCAACAAAAGAAAAGACACTATAACAAACAATATTTTTTTATGAAACAAGCACGTACTTTATTGACTAGGACATTGTCGATATTGATAATGCTATACAAGGTAGTATGTTCGGATTTTTGGTTTTAGTATAAAAGGTTGAGGCTAAGTGTGAATGACTGGATGTCTTTGTTCATAAAAATCAAGATTTGCTGTCTCTATATCTAGTCTGGTAACATTAAAGCATATTGTGAAATACTAAATCAATTTAGTGAATTGGTTCTATCATGTTCAGAGTAACATTTTCTGATGAATTAACTCAAGCCTGCTCCCAGGTGTGTTTGTGTGGTCATTTTCACAACACAAACTGTTCTGAGCCCATGCTAGTCATTCTCCATGTGCTTATTAAAATCACATTATGTTGTAAATAGGAATGAAATGTGAATGCAGAGAACAGATTAATCTTTTACAATGCTGTAGATTTATTTATACAATTTCAAAAAGCTAATTTGTTAAAATACTATGTACTGTATAACGAGGAGAGAATATCATTCAATAAAACGCACACAATACTTTCTCAAAACGTTTACGATGTTTTATATTTTGTTCCATCGTTAAGAATTGGTAATATGTTTTGTATTCTAAATTCTAGAACAGTGGACTACAAAATGTTCTGCTGGACTTATTGGCAAATCAGAGGATGCTACAAAACATGTTTATTACAGAATAGCCTACTTGACATGTAGTCGTCATTTGGAGGTGTCAACAAGCTTTTAGGGGCAGCTGAAGTAAAAGCCTGGTTCATGTTTTCGTCGGAAATTGGAACTAGGAAGCGGTAAATACCATTTAATGTGTTCAAGCGCGTTTGAAGTCGGAATTATTTTTCTATCTGATATTCATCTTTTGGTTGAAAAGGTAATTGATCAGCTGTGAAACTTCCGAACTAGGGAAGCATATATATTTTTAAATAATATTCCCACTTGTCATTCCGATTTGCATTGTCTATATTTAAGTACATTTTAGCAATAAGCTTACGATGATTCGGTAGCACATGAACGTAGCATAAATTCCTGCAAGATGTGTCCATGGGAACAATGTGAAAAAGCCTCGACCGTTGATGCGAATATACTTGTGTTCTACTGCAACAGAACATTATTTCACTATCCAGTGCAACACTATTTTCTCGATATTTGGATCCCATTTATGTAACAAGAAAACACGGTCGTTTCAGTTACATAAATTAATATACCAACTACACGAGGAATTCCCCTAGTTTAACTGGCCACTATGACATTTAAAAAAAAAAAAAAACAGTACGTTTGTGTTGATTTATCCTGCCCTAGTTTTTTTTCTGTCGGAAACAAAATAGCATTCTTGAATCAATTATTTTGAACGTTGAATAAAATGCTTCGCCTGTCAGTCAGTCACTCGGGAGTAATCACATAGGCCTGTCTGCTGGAAACAATCAGTGATTGGATCGCGCGGATGAAGGAGGTGGGCCCATTCCATCTTCGACTGTCAGATTGGCATAGAGCTCGCGTTGTTGTTTGCAGGTAAAGGGAACCGATTGATACACATTACCAAACATATAATTGTTATTTTAGCAAACAACAAAACGCAATGGAAAAGGTATATTCTGTTGAACAGGACGCTTATGTCACAAAAACGAAGATTTGAAGCATTGGGAAGCAAAGTAAACGAGTGCAACACCTTGTGTGCTTGGAAAATCTCGTGTCAACGTTTGGCCTGGGCACGCATTTTACAAGGAACTTTCGACAGCTGCGTGTTTTAAAGCAAACCGTCAACAAAGAATGAAACCCTTCAAACGAGGTAGGAAGAAATTACTTTTTTTTATAGCCGTGGGTTCATTGTTGCCCTGGCCACGTCTGACTGTTTGCTTATGTGCCCGGTTGTTGGTTTTAAATGGAATGCGGCTTTTTGTTACGAGCAAATGCAGCGTGTGTTTGTGTTTGAATTTGGAGGGACATCTAACCAAGTAGTTATCTTTGGAAGCCAGCATGGTGTCCATCTGGCGGAGCGACAGAGAACTGGATTGCATGTGCGAGGGCGTGCGTGCTTGCAGTGGGTTCTTTGTACATTTGCTACACGATGAGAAGATTGGCTAGCCAACTTAGTCAATGTTTTCTTTAAATTTTTTCGAGCTTTTACGGCATTTATTCATTTATTTGCGTGTATTTTTCAAGTTTCTACAGTAACATTTGGCCAAGTATTGGGCTAAATTCAAACAGCAGTTAACTGCGATAATAAAATAAGAGAACACAATTCCAATCACTGATTCGAACTTCATTGTTTAACTAACTAGCCTGTTAGCATTAAAGCTAAGAAGCTACGTTTCCTACAACGCCGTGCTCGTCTTAAAAAAATCTTGAGTATTTGTATAAATCTAACCACAAACAAACTGTCTGCAAGTTATAATTTTAACGTGTTTTCAATGCATTGAGGATTTTGAAAAGCTTGCTACTGTAGCTCGAAAATAAAGAACGGCCATTGCTTTGTAAACAAAATCTGGGTATGACAGAGGAACAACGACGTGCAAGCTAGCCACCTTGTTCTCATCATTATTAACTTTGCTGTAGTTAGCTAGCTGATTTACCTATACCCTTGCTTATGATAACATTATTTTACTCACCATGGTTGTTTTTTGCCAGGTTAGATAAAGGGAATTAATTACTAGCCGTGGTTACATTACTTGCATCTTATCTAACGAACTTATAAGCAGTTGTTAAAGTAACAGCAAATATTGACATCAGACTCAAACATGTCATGCCATTGTTTTCGCTAGTAACAGTAATACTGTAGCAAAATATATATTTAGATTTCTTTTTTTTTCACGATTCCATAAGCTTGCTGCGAATGTCCAGCAAGTCATTGATAGCCCATTCAATTTTGGGATGTAAAAAAAGTTTAAAGAATGTAAATTGCTCCAGGACACTGAACTGCCCTGGCAAGAGGTGAAAATAACCCCTCGCGGAGTCTATAGATCCCTCGCGGCTGGAGACGGTGATATGCACACAATCTCCTTTGTGTGGACAGGCTGCCCCCGGGGGTCAGATTTCACCCAGGGAAAGACATCTACTGCAGATTCTGTACCCAGGGAGAAAGCGTTCTCCATTTTGAGTTGGGTCTTCCCCATTATCACACTTGCAGCTACACTGATTCGGCAAATGCAGACACACATTAATTTGAGTGTTTGTTCAGCTAGCATGTCTCTCCATTGTAAGTGTAGGTCGTCATTGATGGCATTTACAATTGTGCTTACCTTAAGTACACCCAAACTTAATTAGTGCAGCTTCATTCATTAACCAGTCACCTTGCATAATACAACCACACGTCTGAATTAGTGCGGTTAATGCCCAGTGGCGAGAGGACAAGCCAGACACACTCAGCACCACAGAAACTAATTATGTCAGTCTCTGTTTTGGGAGGAAAACAACACCATACTTAACATGCTACTGAATGTCCAACCCTGTCCGGTCATTAAGTTTTGTACGAATGTGAACGCCTGCGGTTCCCTGAACTGATTCCCCACCCCCCCCACCACCTCTGCCCGTTCTCAGCCCTGGAGGAGGAGCAGCAGGCGCGAGAGCAGGAGATGTCGTCGGCCATGTCTGACAGTGACCCGCTGGAGGACGAGGGCTTCCCCCTTGACCTGTCAGGAGGGGGCGGGGGCTCCGGCAAGCGGCGGCGGCGCTTCAACCTGCCGAAGGAGGCGGTGACGGTGCTGCGGGGCTGGCTGTATGAGCACCGCTACAACGCCTATCCCTCGGAGCAGGAGAAACTGAGCCTGTCCGACCAGACCAGCCTCTCCGTACTGCAGGTCAGTAGATCTCTACCAGCGTGTTGAGGGACGTTGCCTAAGTGAAGCCCTGTTAGGTTGGAGCATGTGCTTCGGTCCATTGTGACCTCCGTAGGTCACTCCTGGAATCTAGGTTTGTGATGATTGGGGGTTTGGAAGGTCGGCCGAGACGGTGCCGTGGACGTTTTGAGCCCTGGGTCTGAGTGGGGTGTAGCGGGTCCTAAGTGGAACCACGTTGAGAAGTCCCCTTCCCTGCGTGACAGGTGTCATGTTTGTGTGTCATCTCAGCTTGTACGCCAGTCACGTGTTGTTGCTAGCTGGCTGTTGTCCTTTCAAAGCGCATTCACACCTGGTGGAGTGGTGACACATGGCTGAGCAGACACGCCCACAGTCTGTTCAGTGCGGGGGGGTTGGTCGCGGCAGAGTTTCTCTTCTGGTGTCTGTCCTTGCCGGTTTTTTATGAAATGTTTTCTGTCTATTTTCTTATGTTAAAGAAACACTACACACTGGCACTGTCATTTTGTAGAGGTTTACCTGCTTTCTTGTCTTGTGAAAAACCATTTGAAAAACAGTGTCGACAATTCAGTGGAATGCCCCTAGCTGGCTGTGCTCTACTTGCTGTGGCTAGTGTTTTTCACCCAAGACTTCATTAATTCCAGCTGTCTGAGTTCCCTCTCTCACTGTGTGTGTGTGTGTGTGTGTGTGTGTGTGTGTGTGTGTGTGTGTGTGTGTGTGTGTGTGTGTGTGTGTGTGTGTGTTACCGTTAGAGGGAGGTAAACAAGTCCTGTAAAGAGGGAGGCTGAGAACATGTGGGAGGAAGTCTTTCTGGACCACTGGTCTCAGACCAGTTCTAGCACTTCATTACACACCTCAGTTGTGATCTGGCTTGAGTTTTGTGTTGGTGTCTTCAAGCTGACTTGGCAGATTAAACCAGGAAGTCATTTCTAAGTGACTGGACTTTAGGGGAGTCAGTTTTTGTGTGAGATTTCCTAGTCAGGTTTACATAGTCTCCCTGTTGTTTAATGTCTGCCAATATATATGCTTGTTATATAAATGTGACCTTTTAAGCCAGTCAGATTAAGTTATGGATGTCCAAGTGATACTACTACTTGTCCGGTCAATTTAGAAGTTGAGGTTTGGTTTAGGGCCCCCAGAGAATAAAATGTTTCATATTTTCTTGGGTGTTTTGGTCTAGGTATTCATAGTTATAGTTCAAGAGATCAGTGTTTTTATTTATCTGTTAATGACCATTTTACTTGAATGTTTGATGTAATTTGCTATATAGCGTAGTGTACTGCAACAGCAAGCTACATGTCAAGTAAAGAACTAATTTCCAATATGTATAGTTTTGTTATACTGTTAAATGAAACTTAAATTGTTATACATTTATCATTTATTTCAGATGGGCTGGAAGCAAACATTTGCATTCAAATCACTTCTCCTGAAGTGAATAGAAACTAATTTTCCTCTTTATCATTAGACTTTGCATGTTTTATTTTGAATTGGTTATTTATTGCATTTTATTTTAGAGTAGCCTAGTCTTGGAATAAAAACATGTGTTTAGAGTATTCTTACAGCCTACCTTACACATTTAGACCTACATTATAATGAGAACAAATGTTTGTGGTGCCTTATAAGAGTCAAATATAATTTGTGCTCTTTGTGCAACCACTAATTGATCATGTTGACGGTTAAAGAGAACACATTTCGTTTGTGATTAATTTATCAAGGAGGTAATTGATGGCAGAGGCTTAAGTGATGTGAAGTCGCACACGACTGTAGTAGTCTGAAGTATGGGAACGCTTTACATTGAATCATTTTAAGAAAGACGTTTTGGTGCAAAGTGTACTAAGCTCAACTCACATAGCACAGGAGCATCACTCCATTGGAGCCGTTAATTAAGAATCGGCACAATGAACAACAGGTCCAGTCACACCCAGATGGCTGTTGTGCGCTGCTTAGAGAGCTCACTGTAGTTGAGCGACATAGCATGAGTCATTTTTGAAGTGAGAAACCATTCATCTTGAAGGCATGGTTGAGTGGTGTCAATGAACGTTAGCACCTCCCATCTGGTGGATCATTTAGTGCACAGAGCAGACGTTACATTTTATAGGATCTTTTACTTGTGGTTTTCACAAGGTTATTAATAAAACATCAAATGTTAACCTTTAATCTTACCACCTCTTTGTTCTGTGAGAATTGCACAGTGTATATTATACATGGATTTTGGCTTAATAAGTAAAAATTACTCCCTTGACTCTTCCAGATATGCAACTGGTTCATCAACGCGCGTCGCCGCCTCCTCCCTGACCTGCTTCGCAAGGACGGCAAAGACCCCAGCCAGTTCACCATCTCCCGCCGGGCCGGCAAAGGCGAGGGCCGCCTGTCCACCGGCAGCGGTAGTTCCCCTGAAAGCCCCGGCTCCTCTGCACCCCCGCCCGCCCTGCTCCCCCTGCGGCCCTCCGTCATACGGCCGGGCCCCACTCTGGACCTGAGCCTCCTGGGGAACACGGCCACAGCTATCCTGACCGGAGCCGGCTTCCCTGGCCACGACGGCTGCCGCGTCCAGGCCCTGGTGCAGCTGGACACGCACGTCCTCCTGCGTCGAGAGGAGGAGAAGGGCCCCGCGGGGGTCAGCGGGTGCGCCGCCGGCGGCCTGTACAACACCCCGCCTCCCACCCCTCCCGAACTGGGCCCCGGCCAGGACTTCAGTGACCTCAGGCTGCTGGTGGACGCGGCGCTGCAGAGGGCCGCCGAGCACGAGAGCCAGACCAGGCTGCAGGACCGGAGAGGGGCGGCTGGCCACGCCGTGGGCGTCTGCGGTCACGGCAACGGTGCTTTGGGTCCGACCCCTCCGCCGGAGCCGGGCCACGCCACGGCGGACTCGCTCGGGGCACCGGATCCTGTTGGGAACGCCGCGGTTTCTCCGGTCTCAGTCCCTGTCGTCCCTGCGTCTAATCCCGCCGTGGCCTTTGTTCCCACTCAAAGTCCCCTCCTAGCCCAAATGCCAGTTTCAAACCTTGCCCCGGCTTCGACTGCCGTTCTAACCAAACCTGCCGCACCAGCTCCGAGCCCGGTTCAGCCCTTCGCGGCCGGACCGCCTCTGTCCTCGGTCCCGGGTCTGAGCGTAAACCCTGGCGCGCCGGTCCAGGCCCCAACCCCGGTCCGCAGCCCGTTCCTGGGTCTGGCCTCCCGCCACCTCCAGCCCCTGTCCTCGTCGGTGCCCGCCGGCAGTGTCCAGAGGGCTCAGCTGGTGCCCGGCGTGTGGGGCGTGGTCCACGGCGATGTCGCGGGCCGACAGTCTGGTCCCGTGGTCCAGGCTCCCATGGCTGCGGTGTGGGGCCCTCAGCACGCCCTGCACACGGTCAGCGAAACGGTCAACTAGAGCCGTGGCCCCGGGTCAGAAACTCTGCCTGACCATATACAACAGTGTATTCCCTTCATCGGCCCCTCTGACCCTGTCTTAGCGTGGCAGGTGAGGCAGAACTGACACTGTCGTTCATACAGCCAGGACTGGGAGAGGAAGACCGGTGTTTTATATCTGTATTTTTAAAGACTGTGATGCTTATTTTTTTAAGATTTTTTCTTTATGTATGGGTTCTTGTATGTTTATTTTTATTTTTTTAATCTTGAATGCAGCCGTTTCTGAGCAGAACCGTTGTGTTTGGTTTTCTCTTGCAGCATTCCAGATAACAGGTCAGCATGAGAATGGCGTCGCCAAGTTATATAATGTAGTACTGGAATCCCTAAACTCTCAGCTACAAGGGGGGGCGTTGACTTCCTCCTTCACCTGTTTTTTATTTGACAGTCCTGAAGCCAGCACCAGCAGAGCTAGCCTCATCAGTAGCAGTACCAGACTTAGTTGAATGTATAAAGCGGAACTCAACAACTTCAAAGCCAGGCTGCCTAGCCTGTCAATCATTCCCACCGTGGATTAACAAGGGCCAACCTGGGGCTGAAATGCGTGCGTGCGCACGCCTGATTTTTGTGTACTTGTGTATGTTCTTTTCAAGCGCCAGTGTTGTGCTCCGCCAATACAGTATATGCACTTTAGATACTTTAGTTTCTTAGTCCGGACTTCACATCTCGAGCATTCCACACACACACCCCAACCCACCCCAGCATTGGCCAGAGGACAGGCGGAAGGGAAATTGATTGGACTGCGGTGTGCCTGACTATACTGCTGCAATGTCACTTCTCTCTGCCTGTCTTCAGGGTGCTGTGCATTGTCATGTGGCCTCCAGGGATATAACTGTTAAGACCCAAACTCATCAGTTTGCAGAGAATACAAACACCACCTTTTTGTTGTGTTTTTCAAAATATTTTTTTTTTAAAATACTATATGTTCATTTAAACCTATTTCCAAAATAGTATCTTAGCAGATGAACAGTATTTCTGTGTATATATACTGTATATATATGAAATTAGGATACGTTTTCTTGTTCTTTGTAATGTCTTTATGCATATTGTGTGATTTCCAGGGACGTGTTTTCAGTGAGGAGATGAAGGAGGTGAGAGTTGTGTGCACGTGTCGTGGGGGTGAGTTCTCTCTGGTCCTGTTACAAAAATCAATTTAGTGGTGGTGCTAAAGGCTTAGTCGGAGGACACCGTCAAGCTGTCAACTCATCCTTAAGGGACATGTAATGTAAGACTGCTATGATAAGTGCCCTGTTTTGCCATAGTTGTCTATGGTGGATGTCTGTTACTAACATTTCAAGCTTTTGGGTCTGCCTGGTCGTGGGGGGGGGGGGGGTTGAACCAAGTAGCAAATCATTGGAGCCTTAAGATTTAGTGGCTGTATTTGAAATCCTCACGGGTTTAAATTGAAACGCTCGAGTGTTCACTTGGATTAGTTCAGTTGTGACAGATACCTGGTCAGAGTTCTATTGGAATCATTGATCAATGTTGAATAAGTTATTTTGAAGCAAGCTAGTTTCTGGAGAATTGGACCGATGTCTCCCGCAGTTTTAGCAAAATATGCCCGCTTGTTACAGTATTTCTTACTCTTTTTAAACGGTTGTAGTTTCCATGAAACAGTCTTCTTATATACCACATATTATGGCCACATGTTGACTTTAGGTGCAACTGATAGTTGGACCCTACGTGAGCTTAGTGCTGCTGCAGAGTCCCCTTAACTGTCATAGGTTCGTTCATATGGGCCCAATCAGTTTTTCTCTTTTTTGACGTTTACCTGAGACATGCTTAACAACCATGGCTGGAATCCCAGCAGCTATAGGGTTTGTTTTTTTCTTACAGGTACTGTAATAAGAGATGTGCTTAAGAGTTCTATCTTTTATCACAATTTGAGGGGAAAAGGTAGAAATCTGTGTCGGACTTCACTTTGTAAACAGGATTCTAAGCGAAATACGGTTACTATTTTAAGGTGAAATACAGTAGAGTAAAGCGGGTATGGGATTTGTTATTACTCATACAATACTACATTGCCACTGTGACTACATATTACTTGTTGTGATACTGGAAACGTCTGGATACTGAACGTTATTTAGAAAAACTATATCTTACATCAGGTTTTAGATGCAGAATGAAACTTGGGTCGTAGATGCCAATGTGAAAATGCATGTAAATACACAATGTTCAGGTCTTTTTGTTGTCTCTCATTTTGGCATGAATTGTTTTGGAAATGAAAATGTGTAGCTTCTCAGTATGACCAAATGCATCCAAAAGATGTTTTTCTTCCCATTTTAGTGTATAAATCATGGCTGCCGTTTCAGTATAACTGGCTATTGTGCCTTAAGCCTTGGGATTGAGGAAACAACCCTTCTACATAGAAACTTTTCAATAGTCTGTGCAATATATGCCTTAAACTTTAAATGTGTTTTGTACAAGCATTTCAGAGAATAAAACTTCATTTTTCATAAGCAGTTTCATGAGCTCTTTCTTTCTGTAAAATTTAAAGAAACTCCCCAGTGTTTCCAGATTTCTAGGAAATATTCCCTATCATATTTTTTTTTTTTTTTAGTCAATGAAAAACGTTTTCCTGTTTTGGAGTGATGTGGATGTATCCAGATAACAAAACGATACTCACATGTCCCGGCTTTCTGAGATCTGGTTTAGGAAGTACACATTTTAAGCACATGGTTATACACTGGCTTGTTAAGGGTTGAATTACCATCAGGGTTTTCGACATCTATGGGAGAAATGTCCAGCTGTTTCCCAAACTGTGTGTGTGTGTGTGTGTGTGTGAGTGAGACTGGCTCGTCTGTCTCTAGAATGCATTGGCTCCGCATTCAGGGGAGAAAGTGTGTATTTCTATGGTTTGTCCAGAAACCCAAAAGAACGTAATTTGGGTTGAGTTGGGAATAGGGCCCCACAGTGAACATGTACAGTTACATTAGTGGGCCTTACATGACACGCCTGATTTGGAGACTTGGTCCGTTACGAACTTGAAATGCCCTCTGAATTATATCGGTAACTGTAGATTGTGGAAAAACAGGATTTGTCCATTACAATTTCATGCTGGTTTTATTTTGAAATTGAACATGAATTGCATCAATCAAGGTCCTCACTTCTCCACCACTGCACCTACAGTGGCAGCTCAATTTGGAAATTCTTTCTAACTGGTCTTTACATATTGTCAGATCTTTTCAAATCTATTTTTTTAGCTGGTTTGATTGGGTCTAATCCTCTGCTGCCAGGAATGTTTCTAGATGTTTGTTGTACAAAAGTACTTGTCAGCTCACTTCAGGGACGTTTAGGTCGAAAACCCACTTTTTCCATATTTTCTGGTTTTACTAAATGTTTGCAATTGGGATTGTGCATTTTATTTTAGTGGAGTGCGTACATTTGTCACTAAGGTAGTCAAAATTATGTCACGTGTCTGAAGTGCAATATGAGAGAAAAAGCAGTTGGTACTTCAGTATGGGAATGTCTTTTATTTTCTCAGATACAGAATATAAAAGATATAGGCTACTGCAATGACTGCAGCAGGATACTGAAATTAATCATCTGGAATAAAGTTAAAACCAGGGTCATTCTTTGGTCCTGTACAGGCATGCTATATTTCTTTTAAACAACTCAACCCAACATGATTATGCAAATAACCCAGTTCCTTCCCAACTTTTTCTGCTCTTTAGCGTCTATGGAAGGGAAACAAGTACAAATTTGCTATGTGAAACTTTCAAGGCTGACTTCACAACATGGCCTCACACTTTCTCAAACATATGAGCCCTTCTGCAACATGTGATGTTGTGCATTCCCACTAGAGTTTCTGATGCATTGAAACAGGCAGACTTGGAATAGACCTAACAAGCACTGGGAAACGTCCGACAAAAGAAAACAGAATAACACACAAGCAACAGGGGTATAACCTGTTTAGGTTATCATGAACATGACATGAATAGAATGCAGCAGAGTCCTTTATAATGTGTGTCGCCAACACAGCTCCTTGGTAGCAGTTTTTTAGGAGGCAGAGGCAGTGCCAGTGCTGGTATGAGAGGCAAGGGGAGATCCACGTGGTCTGTTGTATCGCTGGTCTGTTCATGCGCATGCACACAGAAAGGCGATCAGTGCATCTTAATGGTCTAACATGGCTTCCTCTCACCTCGTCACCTTTCTTAGACTGCATGATAATGAGGCAATATAGGCGAATCACTGGAAATGTCAGAAAAATACAGCGAGGAAACCACGAGAGACTTATTGAGATGCACTTATTACTGAATAATCACCACTGCCTATGAAACCAAAAGAGAAGTCCATCCCAGCCGAACAGTACTGTGTGCGCGCATGTCGCGAAGTCGTCGCCTGTCTCTCTACATGTCGTCCTTGTCCTTCGCGCCGTGTTTGAGGATGCGGGTGAACTCGGCGTAGTTGAAGTTGCCTTTCTTGTCAATGGGAGCTTCGCGGAAAAGCTCATCTACCTCCTCGTCAGTGAAGCGGTCGCCCATGGTGGTGAGCAGTTCCCTCAGATGGTCCTCGTGGATCACTCCTGCAAACGAGTGGATGTCAACGCTAGACAAATTACTCAAACTGAAATGTCCCCTTTCTCCCCTGATACAGTTTTTCTAATCGTTTTGCTACAAGCTACTGTAGGAGACTTCTTCCATTTAAATCGTCTGTGGTGTGGCTGTCAAAATGTGGAATTTTGTGCAAAACAGTCATAACCAAAGCCAATTAAAAAAATATATACTTTGTTTTACCACTGTGTGTGTTGTCTCAAACCACTAGTTTCTCAAGCCAATCAGACACCATAACTTATTTTTTTGTTTTAGAAATCTTCTTGAAGCTACTCCGATCCAGACTAAATGGAGAAGAAACTTATGTCAGTGGGCATGGAATTTGGTATCGCAAAGAGTTTGTGTAGCCAGGCAAGGTCAAAGTCACTGGCTAGCTTTGATGTACTTTCATTGGTTAGCCATCCTCGGTCCTCCACTCCTAAAAACTCATTGGAGAAGGTCAGACGGTCACCTCCTTCCCATTGCTGCTGAGAAGAAGGTGAGATGAGGACTCAAGAATAAGATGTTAGTCTTTTTTTGTGCTTGACTGCTGTTACAGTAGCTGCAGGGGAGGGGTTGACACTGGAAAGAGTGTGGTGTGAGCGAGCGTCCGTGCACATTTGTGTCTCACCAGAGCCCTCTTCGTCGAAGCAGGCGAAGGCATTGCGGATGACGTCCTCTGGATCGGTGCCGTTTAGGCGCTCACCAAACATGGTGAGGAACATGGTGAAGTTGATGGGCCCCGGGGCCTCAGCCATCATCCCCTCCAGGTACTCATCCGATGGGTTTTTACCTGGGGGCCGCAACAGAACAAACACCAAGGTTAAACGTTCAAGTTGGAAATTCTGTTCAGGCTTTGTTTTTCTTCAGCACAGCTACACTGTATTTTATGGTTCAATGTTATTTTGCACCTGCTTACTTTATTGTCATCGTTTTATTTAGCAGTCTTCAAATTCTAATGCAGTGTCTTGAATTATCAAGCAGGTTTATAAAAAAATAATTGTACATGGGTAGCGTCAACCCCCCTCTTACCCAGGGAGGCCAGCATGTCGTGTAGGTCCTCCTTGTCGATGAAGCCATCTCGGTTCTGGTCAATCATGTTGAAGGCCTCCTTGAACTCCTGGATCTGGGACTGGTCGAACATGGCAAACACATTGGATGTGGCCCTCTGGGGGCGTTTCTTGGTGGTTTTCCCCTTTGCACGTTTGCTGGACATGATGGAGGTTGAGTGGGCCTACCGGTTTGAGAACAGGACAACATATTTGCAGTTAGATGAATTTGAGATTTACAGGAGTAGGTGGCTATATTGAACAAAAGGAGAAAGGCTCCTCTCTTCCCGCCTGAAAACCTTGAGGTGTGATTAGGCCTAATCAGTGTGATTGTGGCATGTGTCCTGTATAGCTCGGTTGGTAGATTATGTGTCTGGTAACAGTGGAGTTGTGACTTTCATTTGAGACTCAAAAAGAAAAAAATGTGCTTGCCCCAAGTCATCTGCTACATTTCCAAACCATAGAATGCCTTGTGTGTTGAAAATAAGATGTCCTGAAATTGTATAACACTTTTCTCAATAAGGTCTGGGACCTGATTATTACTCATTCTCAGTTTACAATGCTCCCAGTCCTTAAGTCTGTATTCTGTCTCTCTGCATTGGTGCCAGATGATGCCATCTACCTTCAAAACGACATTCCCCTTTAAATGCACGGAAGAAGCAAGTAATGCCGCTCTGTTCACAGTCTTATCTGCAACCAACACAAGGTGGCTACCTGGTTTCCCAGAGAAATGGGCCCAGACCTGACACACTCTTCTGGCCACAGTGAGCCTCATCTGGGAAGTGTGTAACAGGAGATGATACTGGTGCAGGGCAGTGGGGTAAAGTAATAATACTGACTGAGCAGGTGCCAAAGCCATGCAGGAAGAAACTGGTCATTAGGCGTAATGATGATGTATTGAGGGCCAAAGAAGCAGGGGCCAAAATGCATATTATTCAGGTCAATTATTTACTCCGACAGACAAAAGCTCTTCCTCATAAGGCTAAATATTTGTTGTGTTTGAGTTGTGACAGAAAGTATTTTGCTTCTCTTTCTCTACTGGAATGAAGGGGATACACTGTAATGCATCTAAGACACAAAACAGGCTCACAAAGCTTAATTTAGCAAGCCTTATATGAGCATAGATGGGCATGATGTGTGTGTGTAAAAAAAATAAACACTGAATCACAGTCATGTTAAAATAACAGAATGTTTTGAAATGTCACCAATGGAAATTAGCGGCCTTATATGACATTCTCAGTTGTAATTTCTGCTGTTTTATTCTTGCTAAAAAAGTTATAGTCAAATGCGCAGGTGTCCAACCAATTCCATGGAGGACCTCGTGGACCAACTGAGACCATTACAACCACAAGGGGAGATCCTAAAGTGTCCTATTTAAGTACAAGTACAAGTTAAGAGTGAGAACAACGTAGACGATAGCGTCTGTGGTTAAATGATTGGTCAGAGTGGGGATTTACTGTTGCCTGGCTCGCCACAGACAACTTCAGTGGAAGTCATCTCAGACTGAAGTATTCAATAAACAAAATAAATCAGTTTGAGTAGTCAGGCAAAGTTCCCGCCAGCAAGGCCGATTTGTACATATGATTGGTCATTTTATAAATAGAGATTTTTTTCTTTCCTGCAGAACTATTCATTCACAGGTAGCTGCTGCCAGTTCAGAAAGTACCATTGGGTGAAGCATATTCTGTTCAAAGTTTATTTCAAAATGCTTTATTGTTAGCCGGTTTTCACAATCATTTATGTCTCTCTCTCCCGCTGGTACAAAGGGCCAGTCCTTTCCTCAGCTTAATTTACTTGCAATAAGAGACACTGTCAATTGGACTTTGTAATATATAACCTAACTTCACCCTAGGCCCAATTTCCAATGCAAAGCATCCTTACTGATATCAGCTGTCCTAATGTGCATGAAACTGAATGTAAAAACTAAAAAGCATGGCAGTCAGTGTTGCAATTTTATCTCTTTGTTAATTCATATACCCATTTGTTTTTCTAATGCCTGCTTTTATTCTTATTCCACTTTTGAGCAGCTGGATGTTCTTTCAACTTTACTCTATTTCAGTCCCTCTGTTTGCTGTTGTAGGTAATGGAAATTTGAGGGAGTTTTTCACTGGCTAGCTGCCGGCTCATTCTCTCTGTCTCTTTGTGACACAGTCATTGAGGAAGGCCAAATCAAAACAATTTCCCGCTCCATTTCAGACAGTGAAGAATTTTAAGATGATTTTGGGCCAGGGGTAATATTTTCTATCGATTATTGATTTCTTGTTTTTGTCTGCATGTAACAAACTAAGGGGAGTCTCAAAAAGGAAATTGTTTAGAGTGACTTAACTGGTCCGGTAATGTAATCTAGTGAATACATTTTTATTTTTCCCCCACTAGTGGCCCTGCATTTGATTTAAACCCACAGTCCTGAAAATTGTAAGCACTACACTTTAACTCACTGACCTACGCATTAATAAACATTCAGTCTGAACTGTAAACCTTTGTGGTTGAAGTGTTGGAATGTTAGAATTTTTCCGTTATCTTTCACATTCTTGTGAAACTCCAGAGGGCTAAAGACAACGGGATCTCGCTCTCCTCTCTTGTTCAGAGCACTTTAAATGAATCAATTAGCTTAGTTGAAACACCCTCACCTCATTACAACAAATTAGATGTTCTTAATCTAATGCCTCCTTGGATATTGGTGTCTCCCAACCTGACTCGAGGTCGGGTTCAAGTGGATTTCAATGCCTGAATAAATTTACTGCTTCCACGCAAACAGATTTTAAAGCCTGAATTACACACACTTCCACAAACTCACAGATAAGGTTTTTTAAAGAAAGGAAAAATGTGTTGTTTGATCAGTGTACCTCATCTCTACGTTGCAGCCAGGGCCCCTACTGTCCAGACAACTCTCAGACTTAAAGTTATGTCAATCACACAGGGCTGACCTAACTTCCTGACCTTCTCACCACATACCACTTCTGAGGTGTCGGCAACAGGGGAGTTCCTAAACGCAAAACACTCCAAAAGGCCCAGCCGACCTCTCGTTGTCTAAATTAGATTAGATTAGAGTCTCTGGAGTTACAGAGACATGATTCACAGGTGGTGAAATTCCACCGTCTAATCCAGGGTGATGATGGGAGTAAACTGGTAAAGCCTTCCTTCCACAACACATTAATGGGGGCTGCAAAGCATCCCACTACATGAGATGACCCTAAACCTGTGAACCAGTCATTTCAAGCTTCCACGGAGCACCACAGAAACCTAATCCAGGCTCCACCTTCAACCCAGCTCAAACTACTGCGCAGTTTCCCATTCAGTTCTAATTAATGTGTTGAAGAGACTCATCTAAACCCAAGACAAACTCTCTCTAGGCTAACCAACTTTAAAACAGAAAGAAAAACGTAAAGGAAACAAATCCATCTCACCTTGGCTTCCGGTGAATAGTTGGTGATTTTGGGTTTGAATTCTCGAGGCCCTAATGTCTTGGGTCTCTGTTTAGTTGAAAGAAAAGCAAGCAGTTCCTCTGAAAAGTTTGTGTAACCCGTCAGTCTTCTGGCCTGCCCCTCCCTCTGATACCACAACCAATGGCCTGCCCCGGCTGTTCCAAACAGAGCCGGCCCAGCTCAGATATTTACCCATACAAGGGAAAAGAATGCACAAGCCTGCAGCTCAGCACTGCCACAGAGGAGCCCGGGATGTTTGGGAATGAGGCAGAAATGACAGGAACTCCGATTAGGCTGCCTTATTTAGAGAAAGAACGAAGCGGCCAGTGTGTGGAGGAGCAGAATGTAGTTTCTTAATTTGCATCTGGTATGGACAGAGAAGATAGGGCCCAGTTTCTATAATGTTTCCAAGCTGAGCTGCTAGCTGTTTGCCAGGCTGCATCAGGGATTCCTTAAAAAGGCAGTTTGTCAGGCCAAGTTGCTGCCTTAGTCTCAAGGGAACACCTTTTGTTATGCCATTACTGTATAATAGCATCAGTTCTCGGTATGGATGAACATTTTACTATAGAACTGATGCTACTAAAATAAATGTATATTTTTTATATTCAGAACAAATTTTATATTTTGTACCTACATATATATATATATATATATATATATATATATATATATCTATCCACAGTTACAATCAAATGATGTAATGACACTAGGGAAATGTTTTGTAAATAGTTAATGTTTAAAATAGTGAACTAGATCATTTTTACACTATAAACGTTTTATTTAAAGAGTTTTACACTGTGATAGTTTTATTTAGACCTGATGCCAGACAATTCTACTATCTCCACCAGCAGTTTAAATAGAGATCACTGTTTCCAGTGAGTTTATACCCTTTTCAGGTCACTGTGTACGTTTCCAGTGAGTTTATACCCCTTTCAGATCACTGTGTATGTTTCCAGTGAGTTTATACCCCTTTCAGATCACTGTGTACGTTTCCAGTGAGTTTATACCCCTTTCAGATCACTGGCCATGAGTTGCGCCATAAAAGCACAGTGAAAGTTTTGTCTTGCTGGTGTGAATTGAAAATAATTTTATTTCAATAAAATAGTTTTAATTTTAATTATTTCAGTGCTTTTGACACTACAATAGTTTGTTTTAAATGAGACTTGATTTGTGTTGAAGATACACACAATGTAAATCTAAACCTCTGAGAATATAAGTTGTCATATGACATCCTCCAAGGTAACGAGAGACATATATTCTCTGCAGCTACTGAGGTCTAAAGATGATGCCATGTTTTAGAACATGTAGTCATCAAATATGTGAAATATCCAGAGCAGCTTATGTGGTCATTTTGCAGAAACACCGTCCAAAGAAATTAAAAGGGAACATTAAAATTACACATCAGGTCTAGATAAACAAAATATATTAAAAATCAAAATCTTTACATTGTCTAATTCGTTGAGAACAAAATGACGTAACAACGATCAGTGGATGGATTCAAACTCACATCGGAAATCAAAGTAAACAATTCAAATCACAGGCTGTTCCAACTTGTGTGAATTTAATCACGGCAACTCAATGTGATTCAGTAGTGTGTATGGCCCCCATGTGCCTGAATGCACTCCCAACAATGTCTGGGCATGCTCCTGATGAGACGGCTGATGGTGTTCTGGGTGATCTCATCCCAGACCTGGATCAGGGCTTCAGTGAGCTCCTGGACAGTCTGTGGCGCTACTTGGCAGCATCAGATGCACCAACACACAATGTCTCCTCAATTGGATTCAGCTCTGGGAAACATAAGGGCCAGTCAATGGCATCGATGCCAAATGACGAATCATCCAAGAACTGCCTACACACTCTGGCCACATGAGGCTGTTCATTGTCCTGCACCAGGAGGAACCCAGGGGCCACTGCACCAACATAAGGTCTGACTATGAATATGACACCCTCGTGGAGTCGGTTTCTGACTGTTTGGTCATTATGTAGGGCTCTGGCAGTGCTCCTCCTGTTCCTCCTTGCTCAAAGGAGCAGATGCCCTTCTACGACCCTGTCCAGCTCTCAACGTGTAACAGCCCGTCTCCTGGTATCTCCTCCATGCTCTTGAGACTGTACTGGGAGACACAGCAAATCTTCTGTCAATGGCAAGTATGGATGTGCCATCCTGAAGGAGGAAGATTGCCTATGCAAACTGAATGGGCTGCAGGTACTGCCTCATGACAAGGACACTAGCAAAATGCAAAGAATCAGTCAGGAAGGAAAAGGAAAGAGCAATTGTCTGTGGCCACCACTTGCAAAACAATTCCCTTTTGGGGGTTGTCTTGCTGTGGCCTCTCCAGTAAACCAGGGGTCACTTTCACTTGCACCAAAACAGGTGACACTGATTCACAATCGCTTATGCTTCCTACCTGGACAGATTGATATCTCTGAAGTTTAATTGACTTGGTGTTATGCTGTGATGATTATGTGCTCCCTTCATTTTGTGAGCAGTGTTTTACTCATTTAAGGTCTTACAAGAGTTGTGTTCAGCAGGTGCAGAATGTTCACTACATCATGATTTTCTCAGTTGTTTGATACACATTTTAAAAAGATTAACTTTCTATTTAAGAATATACAGAGCAATCAGAGATACCAAAAATATCTTGAATCCCTGGTCACGTGCCGTTAATTGCCTAAATGCATTCTTCCCCAATTACACACTTTGTTTTAAACATTTTCCATAACTGGGCCAATACTCTTTCATTTTATTTTAATGAACCTACAACGAAGAATACAAACAATTGAGGAGGGCAAAAAACAACAGCTTGTCCTTAATATCAATATGTAACAGTATTTAATCACATAAAGCAGTTTGCACATGAAGTACATTGCTCTTTGGTCTTGGATGTATGTATTTTTATCTTCATTGCTTAAGATAAGCCTGCACCAATGCATTTCACTACTGTTTAAACCTGCTGTATCCTGTGCATGATAAAAATAAATGTTGTTTGGATTTGTTTAATTAGCATTGTTAGCAAGTTAGCATGGAATGACTCTAGAAGGAGACTCGTCATTTAAATTATATTGCCTACAAGATATACTGGAGCCCCATAGAGACGTAAAATACGTTCGTTCATTGCGGAGGGAACGTTGTTTCTATCCAAGCAAAGAATACCCTCTGGTGGCCAGATAGAGGAAATGTTGTATCAGAAACTGAAATGAGAACGTTTCTAAAACCTAACAATAAAGGGTTATATTTACGCATTTATTATTTATTATAGCGTATTTATTTGTTATAACACATTTTTGAGTCTTTCTGTACAATGTCTTTAATTCAATTATTTCCATTCAAGAAACAAGGGTAAGTACAGATTGGACCGTTTCAAATCGTATTTAACTACGGCATCCATAATTGCATTTGCCCAGGATTAATGGTCCCGATAAATGATGACCATATTTCAGGGATGGTCCTAAATCTGTAGTGCACACATTGTTTACCAAACAAACGAAAGGTTTTCCCGTCAACATCTTTCATTGGTTATTTGAATGATTGACTTGTGTCTTGTTCCATACAGTTAATCTTGTACGCATGCGCATGAAGTAGGAAGGAAGCGTCATTGAATCTTATTTTTTTTTGGTCGAAACACGGTCTACAAGGTAAGAGCAAGTCAAATGAATCCTTACTTTTGCCTTATTTAAAGTTCCAAAATCTAAAGAGATAGTTAGAAAGCAGATATGTGACATAATAAAATGTTAATGAACTGTCAACATGGTTTTTTGTAAAGCGGTCACAATAGTAGCTGATGTCATCCAGCCACGTCGTAGGTGGGAGTTAGTAAATCAAGTTGTTAATGTCCAAAATGTTATAAATTTTTTGACAACTTCTGAATAATGATGACTGGCTGCTGATTGCCCGCCACAGTCAGTTTTTAGCTACGTAACTGGTTTAAAATCCATTCCTAAATAAGGAGTTTAAGCTAGATACATGCAAACTGACTGTCTAGATCATAATAACTTGAAAGCGTGTTTTGTCTTTCTAAAACATTGGCAAACCACCAATTCCACAGCACGGAAGTGTGTTTTGAAACCGGTTCGGGTTTTAATTAACTTAATATTGCAATGTGTAAATTCTGCTAGTAAATTAAACTGAAAGCACCGAAATTTCTCCCATATTTAAACATGCATGCGTTTTTTGTCGAATTACAAAATATGCCGATTTGTTATCTAAATACATACCGGAAAATCGTTATTGGAGGATTTTGTTATTAATTTTGATGGTATAATAATTAGACAAAACACTTAGCCGTGGTATATTGACAATGTACCATACACTTGAGATGCCTTGCTATTATAATGACGTTCCAACGCTATTAGAATAGTAATAATTTGTTATACCCAGACATTAATCTCATATAACAAAGGCCTGCAGTCAACCTGCATTCATGTTTTGAATCGCTGGGTTTTTATTTTTCCTGTAGGTGTGGGATGGTAAAAACTTCCACGAGACTAGAGGTTGCAAAAGAGCTTGGTAGGATGTATGGTTTTGTCATTGTCTGAAAGAGAAGTTTCCTCGGCTGCTCGGTAGGCACGCACTGCGTTCTTGTAATGGATGCTGAAGCTTCAACTGACAGATCACGTGTAGCAGATAACCTAGCGGTCAGAGTATCCGACCAGTAACCGAAAGGTTGCTGCGTCAAATTCCAAAACAATTTACAGTAATTGGTCCAGAGTGTCTGTAAAATAAAATAAAAATGGTATCCCCTGGCTGTGACCCCACTTTCAGAGAGTCTCAGAAAATTATCTATTAAACGTGTGTCATACACCTTGCAGTAGGAGGCATATAAGCACTAATGTAATTATACTGCAGTTTAAGTGACAGGGCAATTTTTGTGATAGTTGTCCAATTGTTTCCACACCTCATAGCAAAACATTTCAGTTTTAATCTGTCCAGCGGGTCTCTTTCAGCAAGTGAAACACTAAAAAGTAATGATCCACTGTAACTACAAACGCCTGACAGAGCAAAGGGTAAGACTATCCAGCGTCCTCGTTGCTGTGGCTCAGGAGCTTTCCAGCTGCCCTGCTCTTCTTTCCCCTGTCTGGAATCAGCACAGTTTGGCTGTTCTGACCGTTTCCTGGTCCACACCACCCCACCAACTCACCCCTCTGTGATAATTGTCTGGGGGAGGGTGACACAAGTTCCCCAAAGTGCATCATTCAAGTCTCCAGGAGCTGCTGATGTAATTACCTTTTATCTCTGTGTTGCTGCTGAGCGGGATGTTTGCTGGAGAGTCCATTTCAGACCGGCCAAAAAGTTGCAGTCAATCCCAGACAGCATCTGGTGACTAGTGACGTGTGTGTGTGTGTGTGTGTGTGTCTGTGCATGCGTATTTTGGAGCGGTGCATTCGTGAATAGATCAGCCAAGCCTTTCAGAAATTGCTGGACTGGCTGTCATGTGCAGAGCGAAAGGAAGTGTGAATTCTGAACGTGGGTGTGTGTGTGTGTGTGTGTTGGAATGATCAAGGGAGAGGTGAGTGAATACTGACAGACTGCTATTGCCTCCCAGCTCAGAATAGACAGTCCTGGAATTTTTAAGAACAATTACCACTAGGCTTTTACTCAAAATAGAAAGCCCTACTGGGGATCCTTTGTGGATAAAAGAAAATATATATATTTATCAATCTGTGGGTAGACAGAAGTGGCTTTAGAGTCCTCTAGCCTAAGTGTCAAGAATGTAGCTTAGTGTAGCGCTAGCTGGAGCCAAAGGAACAATTCTTGGGAGCACAAAGGATTCTGGGGGATGAAGGAAGTTTGGGCGACTGATGGCTGCCGGGGGGTCCAGGGAACAAGGCCTTGTGGGAAAGGGACAGCTTCACTTCTCTCTGTTGGTAAGGCCTTAAACTGCCAGCCATGTTCTTTTAGGGAGGCTATAATGTTCTGGTGCATTCTTGTTAACGCTATCCATTTGTTCCCATTTTGTTGTGAAAGTACATTCACACAGCTTTTGGCCTTATCTGTCCTCTTTGTTCTGATTGGTTACTCATTTTAAGTCCAATTGTCAACAGTTCATCAGAATGAAAGTAAAGTGGTGCAGTCTCCTTGGTTATGGTCAGGCAAATCCATTGGTTTTGATTATCTATTCAGGTTCTGACCTTGGATCTATGGGGACTGTTCTGCCCATATGCAAAAAACTGAGCTTGCTGAATGTGTGATCCTTTCTGTGACGGTTACAGCAGACACCACCCACTGCTGTATTAGCCTAAGAGCTAGGCTATGGGATTTTGGGTGGTGGAGTAACCCGGACTCTGTACCCCAGTTGTTGCTTTATTTTATTATTATTTTCTGTCTAGCTATATTTTTGCTTGTATACTGTTCTTCTTAACTCTCACTACGTAGTTGTCGGGTGTTATGTCACAAGAATTTCATTGTGCAGGATGATGCTGTGTTGTTCGGTGCATTTGACAAATAAACCTTGAAACCAGTTCAACAGGAAGTCATGAGGACCACTTGAGAGTACCTAATGACTGAACTGGGGAGGAAAAATCACATCAAAAAGGAAGATAATGTACTTCTATCGTTGCCAATAATTGTGACCCACGTGTTTGAGTAAAATAATTCTTTACCAAGTTTTCTTAGAAAGAATTGACTTGGATTTAAAGGTTACTTAACCTTTAACAACAGGTCCAGTCATGCTGCCGGGCACTGTGTGGTTTCATCAAACCCGTAACCCGTAACGCCTGATTCATTTAGTAACAATTTTGAGATTGAGATGGGCCTACAACTGTAGTTTATGGCTTCATGAATTGGCACTCCACATAATGGGTATCACTAGGAGTTAAAGGAACTGACCTCACTAGATGATTGTTGCTTCCGTGTTGGACCGCCTCCTCAGTGGATCTCCAACCTTTTCCCCGCTATTGACTCATTCATTCCAAAAGTCGATAAAGCTTGTGGAAAGTAACCTGGGATGATACAAAGTCAAACCAATAATGCAGAATCGACACAGAGTCATATTTATTCTATTAGTCTGAGTAGCCTTTACACAGAGTCATATTTATTCTATTTGTCTGAGTGGCCTTTACACAGAGTCGTATTTATTCTATTTGTCTGAGTAGCCTTTACACAAAGTCGTATTTATTCTATTTGTCTGAGTGGCCTTTACACAGAGTCGTATTTATTCTATTTGTCTGAGTAGCCTTTACACAGAGTCGTATTTATTCTATTAGTCTGAGTGGCCTTTACACAAAGTCGTATTTATTTTATTTGTCTGAGTGGCCTTTACACAAAGTCGTATTTATTCTATTTGTCTGAGTAGCCTTTACACAAAGTCATATTTATTCTATTTGTCTGAGTGGCCTTTACCCAGAGTCATATTTATTCTATTAGTCTGAGTGGCCTTTACACAGAGTCATATTTATTCCATTAGTCTGAGTGGCCTTTACACAGAGTCATATTTATTCCATTAGTCTGAGTGGCCTTTACACAGAGTCATATTTATTCCATTTGTCTGAGTAGCCTTTACACAGAGTCATATTTATTCCATTTGTCTGAGTAGCCTTTACACAGAGTCATATTTATTCCATTTGTCTGAGTGGCCTTTACACAGAGTCATATTTATTCTATTAGTCTGAGTAGCCTTTACACAGAGTCATATTAATTCCATTTGTCTGAGTAGCCTTTACACAGAGTCATATTTATTCTATTAGTCTGAGTGGCCTTTACACAAAGTCGTATTTATTTTATTTGTCTGAGTGGCCTTTACACAAAGTCGTATTTATTCTATTTTTCTGAGTAGCCTTTACACAAAGTCGTATTTATTCTATTAGTCTGAGTGGCCTTTACACAGAGTCATATTTATTCTATTTGTCTGAGTGGCCTTTACACAGAGTCATATTTATTCTATTAGTCTGAGTGGCCTTTACACAAAGTCGTATTTATTCTATTAGTCTGAGTGGCCTTTACACAGAGTCATATTTATTCTATTTGTCTGAGTGGCCTTTACACAGAGTCATATTTATTCTATTAGTCTGAGTGGCCTTTACACAAAGTCGTATTTATTTTATTTGTTTGAGTGGCCTTTACACAAAGTCGTATTTATTCTATTTTTCTGAGTAGCCTTTACACAAAGTCGTATTTATTCTATTAGTCTGAGTGGCCTTTACACAGAGTCATATTTATTCTATTTGTCTGAGTGGCCTTTACACAGAGTCCTGTGTATTTGCCATTCAATAAGACTCATATGACAGGAATTGTGTAAACATTAGACAAGATTTGCCCCCTGACCCACACTCTCTCCCCCCCATGTCCTTTCACCCGCCTCCCTCTCTGATTCTCTCCCTTTATCACTCCCTTCTTTCTCTGCGGTTACTCTCTTTATCTCTCTCTCTCCCCCCCCTCCCGTTCTGTTTCTGGCCCTCCCCTCTCGTTGTCTCTCCACTCTCTTCCTCTGTAACTCCCTCCATACCCTCCAGTCCCAGACCATGAACTACGTGGGCCAGCTGGCTGAGACGGTGTTCGTGACGGTCAAGGAGCTGTACCGGGGCCTGAACCCGGCCACGCTCACGGGGGCCATCGATGTCATCGTGGTTCGCCAGCCGGACGGCAGCCTCCAGTGCTCGCCGTTCCACGTGCGCTTCGGCAAGCTGGGCGTGCTGCGCTCCAAAGAGAAAGTGGTGAGTGCAGAGGTGAAGGCTGAGGCTGTCTGCTGAAGCCTACACACGCCATCTATCTCACCCCCCCCACCATGTGTTGCAGGTAGACATGGAGGTCAATGGGGAGCCAGTTCAACTACAGATGAAGCTGGGGGACAACGGGGAAGCGTTTTTCGTGGAGGAAAATGAGGATTTTGAGGTATCGTCTTTCATCGATCTTTTGAGACCTGGGGAGGTTAAGCTGTGTTTGTCGACGGGTCAGGATAGTAGGGCAGCCGTGTTCATTTGGCTGTTGTTTAAGTCTTTAAATGTATTCTTGACTTTTCACAAACTAGTAATTTCAGTTGAAACGGAGCTTGATCAAATTAAATGTCCTTCAATCTCCCGTCGAAATCTCCTTCCATTTTCACATTTTTGCCAACTAGAATGAAAGCAAATTTTTTCACACTCACAATGTTTTTCTCGTCGGCATTGCGTTTCCGTTGGCAGAAATAGGTTGTGGATGAATGTTTCTCATCATAGTTCCGGCACACAACAATAGGGAAGCTGAGAATGGAACATGTTCTTTCGTCATTCGTTTCTTGAAGTGGTGTGGTCTGGTGATCCGGGTTCATTTTCTCCCCACCATCCAGTCCAGAGTCCCCGCCCACTTGTGCACGTCGCCCATCCACATGGAGCTCCTGGGGGAGGCTGAGGAACCCTTGGAACAGCCCGTCAGTTCCGGAAGCATGCGCAGGAAAAAGCGCAGGCGCAAACGCATTCGTTCTGAGTCCCACCGAAGAGAAGATGGTAGCTCCTCGTCCGATGAGAGGGAGCGGGAGAAGGAGCAGGCAGGAGAACAGGGGAGCCCTGCCACGTCCATGCTCGCCAGGTGAATATCAACTCTGATTAAATACGCGAGATGTGGCTGGTAGCCTAGCAATTAGAGAGGCAAGCCAGCGACTTGAGGGTTTGCCAGTTTGAATCCCGGCTCCGACAGAGGAAAGAAATGTGGGGAAATGAGCTGGTTGTTGCTGTCAAATTCTAGATTTCATTGCCTGCTGTTGTGCCTTTAGGGTGGGCACTTAGTAATTATTGTGCAGCAGAAGTTAATGAAGCACACTTGGAGTTTTAGACAGGGGGCAAATAATGTAATACTTGTTTTGCCCAGGTCCTAATTTTATATATAACATTTGGTGTGAATTCATATGTAGTGTGTAGTGGTATTATTCTCAGGCTGTCTTTTTTCCCCCCCTCTAACAGTAAATCTGTGTACTTCTCGTTATCCGAGGAGCCCAATGAAGATCTGTCGGCCATGCAGTCCAGGGACATCCACCCTCACTCAGAGGGTGAGTGGTCCCCCTCAGAGAGGTCAGACAATCAATCTCTTAGTCTCTCCCTGTTTCTGTCCTTCTCTTTGTCTCTCAGGGTTATGATTTCTCTCATAATGTTACTCTTTTTTTTAAATCTATTTCTTCTCTCCCTCTCTAAATAGGAAAAGCATTTGTACACCTGAAGTAACTTGTTGCAGGTGCGTGGGAAAAAACCCAAGCGGATGCAATGCGCTTATCGCTATCAGCTCTGTTTAGCTGCTGTAAATGCTTATATGGCATCAGCCTACTTAGAGTCTCTGTCCACTATCTTGCTATCTCTTTTCAGCTCTCTTTCTTTTTCTCTTTCATTCTCATAAGGCCTTTCTCTCCATTCCCTATTCAGTGTGTTCTACAGCCGGCCTTCCTCGCCCAAGAGTGACTCGGAGCTGTTGATGAAGCCTCAGGACTCTTTAGGACCTCAGATGCAGTGGAGCTGGGGAGGCTTTCCCAAGGTACGTCCTAACGTATCTACGTCCTATCGTATCTACGTCCTATCGTATCGCCGTCCTAACCGACTATACAGGTGTCCTAACATACCACTGTCCTAACCGACTATGCAGGTGTCCTAACATACCGCTGTCCTAACCGACTATGCAGGTGTCCTAACATACCACTGTCCTAACCGACTATACAGGTGTCCTAACATACCACTGTCCTAACCGACTATGCAGGAGTCCTAACATACCGCTGTCCTAACCGACTATGTAGGTGTCCTAACATACCGCTGTCCTAACCGACTATGCAGGTGTCCTAACATACCGCTGTCCTAACCGACTATGCAGGTGTCCTAACATACCACTGTCCTAACCGACTATGCAGGAGTCCTAACATACCGCTGTCCTAACCGACTATGTAGGTGTCCTAACATACCGCTGTCCTAACCGACTATGCAGGTGTCCTAACATACCGCTGTCCTAACTGACTATGCAGGTGTCCTAACATACCGCTGTCCTAATCGACTATACAGGTGTCCTAACATACCGCTGTCCTAACCGACTATGCAGGTGTCCTAACATACCGCTGTCCTAACCGACTATGCAGGTGTCCTAACATACCGCTGTCCTAACCGACTATGCAGGTGTCCTAACATACCGCTGTCCTAACCGACTATGCAGGTGTCCTAACATACCACTGTCCTAACCGACTATGCAGGTGTCCTAACCGACTATGCAGGTGTCCTAACATACCAATGTCCTAACCCACTATACAGGTGTCCTAACATACCACTGTCCTAACCGACTATGCAGGTGTCCTAACATACCACTGTCCTGACCGGATATACAGGTGTCCTAACAAACCATTGTCCTAACTAGAAGTTAGGACTGTAGACATCTGTCTCCACATAGGTCTGTTTTCCCTGTTCCCTCTAGATGTGTCCAGCAGAGAGGGGGACGTTGGAGGTGCAGCGAGGTGTCCGCCCTTCGGTCGGCTCCCACTTCCGCACCATCCAGCGTCAGGACTCGTTTGACATGGGCCTGGAGCCTGGGGTCAACAGTAGTATGACAGTGGTGGTCAGGCCGAAGCCCAGGATCGCCGTGGCCCAACCGACAGAAAGCTCGCTCATAGACCTAGAGGGAACAACCGACGTGTCCCACTCCACCCCGATTCACCCCACCTCAGACCCGTCAACGTTAGCCTCAATAGCAGTGGCTAGCGTAGACTCACCCGAGGCCCCAGTGCCAGGAAAAACAGAAGCAGAGCCACATGTACAGACCCTGCTGGCAGGGGAGGAAGTAGCCCCATCCAACCTGGAGCTGGAAAACCGCAGAAACTCCCTGGCTAGCAAAGTTAGCATGGATAATGTAGACAACACTAGACCCACTAACAGTAATTTCGAATATGTACCTAACACGGTTGGCCAAGTAAATGGATGCTTAGCCAAACGCATCCCACCCAAAAATGGCAGCAGGAAGGTCAGTAAATTATGCACAATCAATGCAGACAGGCTTGCTAGTGATAGCACTTCAGCTAACACGACTAGTTTGGCCAGTGCGCCCAGCTTAGGTCCCATTACCACAGATTCTCTGTGTAGCATAGAACACCCAGACCTGTCCAGTGGCTTTCTGGGACCTGACGGACAGGAGCCAGGAGTTATCTTGACTGAGGAAACCGATGTGGTTGAGGCCTGCACCGGGGGACTGAAGGCGCCAGACAGCGGCACTGCAGTGACAAGCAGCGCCACATCAGGCTCCCTGGCCAATCAAGCTGCAGAAGGTGCCGGAGTGAAAGATGCGGGAGCCAATGAGGCCGTGGGGGAGGGGCACACTGGCTCAGCAGACTTAGCAGGCAAAGCAGAGCACCAGGACAGGAAGAAAGGTGAGATTGCAGAAAGGAACGGATCCACCCAAACTCATTTCCAAACCCCTGGTCTCAGTCTAACTCATATATCCTTTAGATCTGAGCGGGCTAACAGGTAAACGGATTAAAGTAACCGGTCGTCAGGGAGCACAGGTTTTGAGTTGACTTTGAAGTGTGTGGTGGTGGTCTGTGCTCAGTTCCTGTGCTGTGTGATTCCAGGTAAACGCAGTCAGCACCTGGGTCCCTCTGACATCTACCTGGACGACCTGTCCAACCTGAACCCCGAGGTGGCGGCGCTCTACTTCCCGCCAAAAAAGTAAAGGATCCTTAGTTCCTGGTCTTTTTCCCCCTTGACTCCTCCTATTCCTCAGTGTATTCTTTTCAAAGATTGATTTTGTTATCTCCCATGGATGAACACTGAAGGAGTTCATCGGGCAATGGATTTCCTGAAGTCACCTTTACGCCACGTCTCTGTCTCGATGTGAGCTTATGTTCCCAAGACGACGCACATCATTGAACGCTGTGTTAATGACGTGTCAGGACGACATGCAGGACATCAGCACAGATGAGACATCATAACTGACCCTCATCCCATACCAAATCAATATTAGTTTCTGGGTGTTTGTCAGTGGGCTTACTGATCCCGCTGTTAAACACCTCTGTGATCTGATTCTCTCATTCTGTTCACGGGCCCGTTTTGATAAAGCTCCTCAGAATAGTGGTGCTAATCTAGGATCAGCACAACTATTAACATCTCTCATGGATATGGCCCCTGATGAATGCCACGGCTGGAATCATTGCTTATTATCATGTTGATGAAATAGTGGAAGCTGCTTTTTCTTTTCTTTTTAGGTCCACTCTATTGCCAGGTCTTTTTCTTTTCTTTTTAGGTCCACTCTATTGCCAGGTCTTTCAGTAACTAAACAGAAAAGTTGTGGAGGTAAAGGGACAGGCGACTGATGGTCTCTCTCTCCCCACCCTCAGTGAGACCGAAGTGGGGTTGCGGCTGGACGCGGAGCTGGGCCCCGGCTCAGGTAACCAGACCCCCCAGTCCGTGGGCAGCGGGGCCGTAGACAGTGGCATGGAGTACCTGTCTGACAGTGCCAGTGACCACATGGATGTCAGCATGTCGCTCTGCGGCGGCACTGGCCACACCAGCCAAATCAACCGAGGTGAGACGCCCAGACGGGGCGACTTGGTGCAGTGGGTACAGGATGTCCCTGGAAATGCCAAAACGGAGACCTGTGACAATGTCCATGCCGTGATTTTGTAACCGTTTGATTGAGGCTTTTTCAGGTTCTCTGCCCTTTGACTCTGTTACAGATAAGTTCTTGGAGCACCTGGTGAAGTACCAGGATTTGGTGAGCAACCCTGGAATTATCGAAGACCCAAACCTGGTTATTTGCATCAACTCAAAGTAAGTGTTAATTCTGTACAGTATGTTTTGCGTTGTTTTAAATGTGCCTCTGTGAGTTGACTAAGTCCAGTTTTTTGGTGCTTGTGTAGGTATTATAACTGTCTCTGTGAGTTGACTAAGTCCAGTTTTTTGGTGCTTGTGTAGGTATTATAACTGTTTCTGTGAGTTGACTAAGTCCAGTTTTTTGGTGCTTGTGTAGGTATTATAACTGTTTCTGTGAGTTGACTAAGTCCAGTTTTTTGGTGCTTGTGTAGGTATTATAACTGGCTCTGTGAGTTGACTAAGTCCAGTTTTTTTGTGCTTGTGTAGGTATTATAACTGGGCAGTGGCTGCCCCAATGGTCCTGTCAATGCAAGTCTTTCAGAAGAGTCTCCCAAAGGTACATTCCCCTGGCTGTTGGGTTGGGCGGGGCTAAGGGAACTAAACATTGGGAGGGATAATTAGGAAGTGGGAATAAAGGTGACCCGTGCCCGTATGACCTTCGACCTTCTGCTGTCTGTCTATAGAGTACTATCGACCAGCTGGTGAAGGTCAAGATGCCCAAGAAGTCTGGCCGCTGGTGGTTCTGGAGGAGGAAAGACATGGACACTAATCACATCCAGGTAGCCGATCGGCATAGCCGGAGTGACCCATGGAGAATGGACGCTAAATAAGAATGGAAACGTTTTCACTGCAAGACATGTTGCCAATGGAACAAGACAATTTAAAACATTTTGAGGAGATATTTGCTTGAAATAAGTGAAGTAATCTGCCAATGGAACAAGACAAATTACACGATATTCAAGGCATATTTTCTAAAAGCAGTGGTATATTCTAGCTTGTTAAGAAAAATGTACCTTATTTTAAGGATGAAAACCAGTTAAATATACTTGATAAGACAGATATTTTTTGCAGTGTTGGTCCTTGCATGTGTCCTCTCTTTGAACGTTCTTTGCATGCAAACTGATTGGCCATTTTTGGAGCAGGGGTGTGGTCACCTCTGCTGTCCATCACTGTGCAACTGACTACTTTTGAGGAATCATTGGGCGTTATGGACACCGATTAAAAAAAGCTATTTGGCTGTGCCCTTTATCACAGACTTTCAAGGCAGACTAGGGACATGAAAATGAGGTACAGGAACCCGTCCAAACGTTTTATGTTGCGAAATGTCGCACTGAACATTAATAGTTGTTTACATTCAGGCACATCAGTTTTCATTTTAGTTTAACTGGATTGACGTGAATCATTTACGCAATAAATGAAGGTACATTCAATAGTCTATATCATTAATGTAGTCCGTTTTTGAAGAGGATGTTGACAGAGGTAATCAGTGTTGACAGTACTGGTCTCTGTCGGTCTCCTCGGCAGGCGGGGGAGACCTCGAAGAAGGACCAGGAGGACGGCCAGTCGGAGACTGAAGTCTCAGTGGCAGCCACAGGGACCTCCACTGCCATGCTGTGGGTGACAACAAACTCCTCCTCTTTCTGGCAGAATGACTGGTCTTTTCAATGAGCCGTCTAAAAAATGATGAGAGATGAGAACACGCTAAAACTGTGTGTGTGTCCGTGTGTCCGTCTCCAGGGCGACCATCGATGACCTGACTAGTGACGAGGAGACAGTCCTTTGCGGCGAGGGCAGCCTATCATCAGAGACTGTGGAGAAAACAAACACTGCCCAGTGTTTTAGCCAGATGTATCGCAAGTCCCTACGCCTGACCTCTGAACAGATAGTACGTCACCACTGCGACACACACACACCCTGGCCGCCTCTCCATAAGCCATATTAACCATGCGGTTGTGTTGCGGTCAGGAGCGGTTGAATCTGCGTGAGGGAGCAAACACCGTTATGTTCAGTGTGACCACCCAGTACCAGGGCACCTGTCGCTGTGAGGCCGCCATCTATCTGTGGAACTGGAACGACCGAGTTGTCATTTCAGATATCGATGGCACCATCACAAAGTGAGTGTGTTTGTGGGGGGAGACATTTAACTGGTCCTCACAATGTACGTTTTTTAAATTTATTTTAGGCTTAAGGTTGGAGTGAGGATTGGGCAGAACAGTTTAATTTTAATAGTACTAATTTGTTGGTCCTCACAGTGGTTGTAAAGTGTGTGTTTAATTCTTACTGAACCTTCTCCCTGGTCGTCGCAGATCCGATGCCCTGGGTCACATCCTACCTCAGCTGGGGAAAGACTGGACTCACCACGGCATCGCCCGTCTCTACCACAAAATCCACCAGTAAGCACCAGCTGTCCAGTTTTTTCCGTTTGGTAGGTTAGGGCTGTCAATGTTTACTGTGCTGACCGATCTCCCCCCCCCCCCCCCCCCCCCAGAAACGGTTACAAGTTCCTGTACTGCTCAGCGCGGGCGATCGGCATGGCCGACATCACCAAGGGCTACCTGCAATGGGTGAACGACAAAGGCACCGTTCTCCCCAAGGGCCCGGTTCTGCTGGCCCCCAGCAGTTTCTTCTCCGCTCTGCACAGGGAGGTGGTGGAGAAGAAGCCGGAGGTGTTCAAGATCGCCTGTCTCACAGACATCCGAGACCTGTTCAACCCCCAGAGGCAGCCCTTCTACGCGGCCTTTGGCAACAGGACCAACGTGAGACCCCCTAACTGACGCTCACGATGATGTCTGACAAATTAGTACCATTAAAATAAAACTTTTCCCCAACCCTCACTCCATCCTAAAGCCTTACATTAAGAAAACGTACATTGTGAGGACCAGTTAAATTTTTTCCGCGCATGGTATATTTACTGCATAGAGTTAGCTTTTAGGTAGTAGCTATGACAGAGTTATGACACATTCCAACCGATTACTTGCTGTCTGTGTTTGAAGGGGTTTCTCAGTCTGTTCTCTGGGTTAGGAGGGGGGGCAGATTTAAAAGGTATTTCAGCTTAAATCTGATCTGGGTGCTGTCTGGGTGATTCCAGGATGCCTATGCGTATAAAGAGGTGGGTGTCCCTGACACCAAGATCTTCACTGTGAACCCCAAGGGAGAGCTGGTTCAGGAGAAGAACAAAGGGACCAAGTCCTCGTAAGTACATTCGCCAGGGCAGACGTGACAGTTGTCAGTTCAGTCCTCATGAGTGAACACTGAATCTGAAGCTCCTTTAGTACATTAACACACACTCACAATTACACATATAGAAACTGATATACAACATAGACGGATACACAAAATATCCATTATGTTGGGATACAATTCAACACAATTGGTGGTGAGTGCATAACATAATGGGATAGGAACGGTGACATTAATTACATGCAGAACTGATTCACAGTCATAATTCAGTCAAACTATTTAATAAAGCGTGCTCCTGATAATCGTTTGTTTTACATTTCAAATGATTTCTGTGAGTCGTTAAGCTAATGCTCTTTTGGCATGCGTGCGTGCGCGTGTGTGACAGGTACACTCATCTCGGCGAGCTGGTGGAGCACTTCTTCCCTATGATCTCACAGGATGGGTGGTCGTCCTCGTTTGACTGCCCCGAGTACAGCCACTTCTCCTACTGGAGAGAGCCTTTACCTCCACTGGACCTATCTGCTTTGAATTAGACAAACACACACAGCCTTTCCCATCACGTTTCTCTTTTTATTCTTTCTCATAAACATTTCTCTCTCTCTCTCTTTATTTAATACACTTTATATTCTTTTATTCTGCATTTACTCATCTGACTTGAGCATCTGTTTTTGAAAAACCTACAGGTACAGACACAAGAGAGCAGATTGAGACCAAATATGAGCAAGTGACTGTACATTTTATGCAACACCACTGAATATTGTGCAATACTTTTAGCAATAATAAACACTGTACTGACCAGGGCTTGTTGCTATAATCCACATCATACTGGAGCAAAGTGCATTTGTGTTGCTCAATAATTCCAAAACGAGCTTTGTCATTTTGGATCGCTATATGCATAACTTTATATTAGCATGCTGTAAACTTTATTACCTGTGGCATTTAAAGACAACTGGACAAGAGCACGTTTCTGTTTTGGGTTTGTTTTAAGTATAGTATTTAAAAGGTTAAGTTGTATTAGTCACGTACACACGGCAGATGTTGTTGCTGGTGTAGTGAAGAGTTTGTCTTGTGGATTCCTGTGCTGTTGGCCTACATTGACTATCCATACTGTTCACCCTGTTTAATGTTAACAGTTGCATATTTATTAAAAAGTTCTACGTTTGTTATACAGTTGAATGCAATGAATGGGGGAAGACAATTTTTACTTAAGAGAAAGCATTGCCCACCCTCCCAAATAAATTTCTGTTCCTGGGGACTCTGATGTGATCGGCACAAAGACAGTCTAGAAAGCAACAGCGCTGGGGAAGGGGGGGGGGGTCACACTGGAGCTCTGAAAATACTGTCAGTGTAATGGCAAACATGTTGAGTGCTAGTCTAGTGTTACGAATAAGTTTGCCCTGAGACCAAACATACTTGACTCGCTGCTTCGTACTGAAAGCTAGCTCTTTGATGTCCTTGGTATTTGACATATCTGCTGCGGAGCCCAGGAACAATGTCCCTGCCTTAGAGCCGAGGACGTGATGAGGGGTTGGGGGTTGACTCAGGACAGGGCGCCTCACTAGCTGGACTTCTGTTATGGGAGAAAAATCTGATCATAATTGTTGTTGCCACTCCAGGTTAACAGCAGGTTTGGATCGCACTCTTATGGTATTGCACTGTGAGGTTTTGTATTGAGCACGGCCATAAAGAGTTTTGTTACACTAGAGTTTAAATTTGGATTAATGCAAGTGAGGGTTGGAGTGGATTTACATTCCAAGGTTGAGTAAATTGACTGTTCTGGGAATTTAAAAGGGTTGTGATCTGCTCTGACATTGCCTATTACCTAGTCGGATTTATAAGCTTTTATATTTCATCATATTTTCAAAAATCTTTTTTTATGTCATCCTAATTGTCATACCGTGTAGATGGACATTGCATTGGATCCAAAAATATTTTTCTTGCAGTATGTTTTAAGCTATTACATTCATATCAAGTAAAAGCTCTTAAACTGCACGTTTTTTTGTGTTTCTTATCTGAGTTGTTTACAGGGCTTTGATATTTTGTTCATTTGTAATTATCAAAAATGTGCCTACAGTATACATGTTTTTAACATGTTTTTAATTTCTTTCACACTATAATTATTATTCTATTTCATAAACGTGAATACAGTATATGAACGCCCAGGTGCTTTTGCAATCAAACAGGAAGTAATATCATCATGAACCGCAACTTTTCTTTGATGTCACAGACATGGTGGAAGTAGGCTACGTATAATTTTAGACAGTTATACTTTTTCCAGCCTTTGCGTTCTCTACCAGCACTTTTTAAAATATTATTTTGAATGCCGTTATTAACCGACAAAGTTTACACGTTGACAAGAACGTATCCCACTTAAACGACGGGATTGTAGGTGAGTTGTTTTCATTTTCAAGTCACACATGGATTCGAAAGTGGGATGCGTGTAGTTTGATTTAAAGGTGCCTTATGCAGAATTTTCCATTTAAAATGTCCGATAATAACCCTTATATACCTTACATATTACTACCTTGCGTGACAGTTTGTATTGAACCTGAACGCAACCGTGTAAATCAGGAAACGGAAAGTTATCCCGCTGTAACGCCCTTCTGATGCTAAACCCATTGGACCTGTATATAGCCAGTCACTCGGTCAACAAATTATTATACTTCTTAAGATGTCGCCATGCCTCAGGTTATTAATTAATTATAAACAAATATAGGCTATACCTCAATTTCAGAAGAACAATGCAAGAAGGTAGGATTTGTTGAATTTAAATTAGGCCTACTTATTGTTCAAGAAGAAGTAATACTTAAGTTTTCACAAATGTAGCTATTTGAGTTGTCTCTTGGTGTGTCCCTGAGAACTACAAATATTTTACATTTTACACATGCTCTCGGGACAAGGAAATGTTACACCTGATTAAGATTAAGATTAAGGTCTCCTTCAGGTATTTTAAAATGCATATAAACAATTAAAAAGAAGAAATTAGAATAAAGTATATGGCAACTTATTCGTCTATTCAAGCCTTTTGACATCTCCTTGGTATTTGATGTTAATTTTAGAGCCTGACACTGCTTGCATGTCGCTGTCTGAAATTGAAGGACCCCTGGTCCTGGACCTGAGCTGCCCCATCTGCCTGCAGCTCTTCTCTGACCCGGTGTCCCTGCCCTGTGGCCACCTCTATTGCTCGGCCTGCCTAAGGAAGTACATGGGCACTGACACGACCCGCTGCTGCTGCCCTGAATGCCAGGCAGAGTACCAAGGTCCCCAAGCTCTCTTGAAGAACTTTAAGATGTGCAGCATCATCCAGAGTTACAAAGCTACCACGGCAGGAAACGGCAGCTCCTCCACAGAAGGAGATGGTGTTCACGGCCAACAGGGGGTGGGGCCGGCTGACCACAGCGACAACGTGACCTCTGGGCTCCCGTTAGACAGAGAGGAGCAGGAGCCGCCACAAACAGGTTTAATAGATACCCCTGTAGAGCCCCTGGTTTCTCAGAAGAAAGAACTGGTGGACGCCAAGACCAGGGAGGAGACGGCCAAGACCAGGGAGGAGACGGCCAAGACCAGGGAGGAGACGGCCAAGACCAGGGAGGAGACGGCGATAATGGAGAAGTCCAAACTCCTGTTAGGGTCTCAGGTATCCGAGTTGAAGGCGAGGCTGCAGGTGGCCGACGACCAGCTGCAGAGAGAGGAGGAGAGGGAGTCTGAGGTCAGGGCAGAAAACGCCCTTCTGAGAGGCAAGGCCTCCAGGCTGCTGGAGCAGATGACGGAGCTGACCATCAACTATGTCACTGGGATGAGAGAGCTGATCGAGGCAGAACTGCGTCCCGGTGAGGAGAGCCTAAGCAGCCGCGTACGCCAAGCCTCTGAGGTCCGAGAGAGGTTAAAGGAAGCCCAACTCCAAGCCGAATCTCTCCTGACCGAGCGAGACAGTGGGCTCTTCAGTCAAAAGCTTCGGCAGGTTCAACCGTGCATCCGCGAGCTGATCGACCGGCAGCCTCTAGACGAGCTGGATGACAAAACCGGACTGGAGCCTAAAGGCAACTCGGGCCGCGTGTGCGACGAGCTGGAGCGGAGGACCGCCGAGCTGAGCGAGGGACTCGGGGCAGCCCAGCGTTCTCTACGTAACGTCCTCAACCCGTCGGAGGTGACCTTTGACGTGGACACAGCCCACCCCTGCTTGGCACTTTCAGATAACCTGAAGACGGTGACCTTTAGCCCCAAAAAGTTGCCCTACCCGGATCTGCCCACAAGGTTCAGCAGCTTCCTTCAGGTGCTGAGCACCCAGAGTTTCTTCAGAGGCGAGCATCGCTGGGAGGTGGACCTGGATGGATGTTCTCCCTGGATCATTGGGGTGTGTTACAGCAGGGCTCTAGCACGCAGTGGGCTAGCGAGCGCCCTTGAGAGCAGCCGGTCTTCCTGGTGCCTGATGTGGTTCGATAACCTGCTCAGTTCCTTTGAGCAGGGCCACGCCGTCCCCCTGAAGAGAACTCCGTTGGTACGCAGACTGGAGATCACACTGAACTTCAGAACTCAGAGGCTCAGTTTCTACAACATCAGTCAGTGCAGTGGGAAGACACATGTGTACACCTTTAAGGCAAACCTCACAGAGCCAGTGCATCTGGCTTATAGGATGATGTCCGGCCAACCAAAGGCCCGCATAACAGTATGCTCTTGAACTGTTGCTGGGCTCCAGGCTGCAAACATTTCAAATTGCAATTTTGTGACTTTGACCTGGGTGTGTCTGTTTACTTTTAGATGGTTTGCCAAGATGCAATCTGGGCATTCTACCTTGTCGGTGCTTGAATGCTGGCTGTTAAAGAGTAGGTAGCCATGTCTCAAATAAGGTATTTCAGTCAGTCATATTTCAGTTCATGGTTTTTAGAAAAGGCTCACTGAACATGTTTTTTCCCTCAAAGATGTCTCTCATCAGTTAGCTATGAAGAATGTGTGTAAAGGAAAATTTAGGAACTGAATCAATTCCTGTTTTGAATTTACTAAAAAGTAAAAGGGATGATCTTGATGACGCCTGCACTAAAAGTGTCTGCTCTGCCACATTTCAGCTGCTATAATGAGTGAGCCTCTCACCCTCTGAAACATGTCCCAAGTCCTGCAGCTGCTTCCTTTAGTGTGTGATTTGCTGTCTGAAAAACAGTAGTTGGCTTTATGATTAAAACGCCAGCATTACCTTAACAAAATGCCTTATTGTTACTAAGCTTGCAAACAAGACCAATTATTATATTATAATAAAACCTGTGGTATAACACACAAGTCTTGGTCCTCTGGTGATGGATTAGGGTTAGTGCTGCAATTCTGTAATAGGGGTTGCCCAGCAAGCCACCTTCATGGTTTGGGGAATTAAAGCATACATTTTTTAAAAATGTTTTATAGTTATGAAGATAAAGTTTCAAAACAGTAGTAAATCATATAGACTCTAGTGTGTTTTTTTGTAGGGGGGCAGGGCTGTTTCAGTCATATACTACCAAACTAAATTGTTGATCTCCATATTTCTGTATAAAGAATGGCAACGTATCACAAATTAATATTGTTTAGTATTAGTGATATACTAACAATTGCAACAGTGATCTTTATTTTTCAAAAGTGACATTTGATGGAACCGGACGTTGTCATATCGTTCTTTGCTGCGCTTGCGCATATGTGGAAAGAAACGAAAGCGGTTTGTCAGGTGACAAGCCAGCCAAGCTCGGGTAATTGAACAGTAAACGCCAAAATGATAGGTTAGGTAGCTATGTTGCTTGTATCAAAAGTATTGTCATCGAAAGGTGCTGCAGAACATACAACTTGCTCTACACTTTGTGACTACTGAAAGGGTAAGATGATTGTTAGATTGCTAAATAGTAGTACCTTAAAGGGCCAGCTGGTTCACGTCAGACATTTTTGTTGTGAAGCTGCGGTATTGTCGCAATGCTCCCTTGGTCAAGTCAGTCAGTTTTCCTTGAAAAGGTGTTTGTTTTGATACTCAACATGTGAGGCACTAAAAGCATAGCATTGCCTGCCTATATTTGCTATCTGGAATATAACTTATAGCTTATAGCTCCATAATGTTAAGATATCTTATTCTATCCAGTTAATGTAAGAGGATTGCGCCGTTGTAAACACATAGTTACAGTACAGGTACTGTACAGTAGTACTACAGTATTTAACGGTTAGCCACTGGTTACAATACTACAGACGTTATTACATCCTCGTGTAAACTACTGTAATATTGCTAATTATGCTTTTCCCTTTGCTCTGGATTACCCGGGCCGTACAGTACGTGTTAACGATACATATGTCTGAGCGAAGAGGTTACTGCTAAATGGTTTAGATAACGTTACAAGATGCATACGTCATATTTAGTTTTACATAATTTGTATTCATAGACCGTTAACGTGAACTAACTAGTTAACCTAATACTTTACGTTCGTCGGTAAACAAACGCTAGCTTGCTGCGTGTCGCTGTCGTTACGTAATGTTTGTTTTTACCCTGACTCTTGACGTGGAGAAAGTTTGAAGAATTCAATGTAACAAGCAGACGCAGTAAACGTCGCGTTTTTTAGATGTACTTAGATATAACTACGTTTCGTTGGTGAACAAAAAGCCGTATCTATTGAGTGGATAACAACAACGCATTGTGCGCACGTATAACACTATTTGCCCTTACCGCTAGGCCTTGAATGCATTATGCTTGAAACCGTGACTGCCGTGGTGAGGTTTTCGCAATACAATGACAGCGTATTGCCTAGCTCTGTGGAGACCTCATCGTCGACCCCAACCTGGCAACCAGAGAGTGAGACCAACATTTCCAAACCTCACCAATGTCTGCAGGTCCTGTTTGAGGACATAGGCAAGTCACGGTAAGCCAACACTTGATCTTGTCACTATAATGGTGCTTATTTTCAACAGTTTTACATTACGTTTGGAAACATGTTTAAGTTAAAGAAGTCTAGGTCATCTCCATTATCATCATGTCAATGAGATGTAGGTGAGATTGACATGGCTGGAAATGTTTCAGTTAACGGTGGTTATGAGGACTTCCTCTTGTCCATATACAGTAGGCTGCATGTGATAGACAGTCTATTTATATTAAAAGAGGGCTTGGGTGTCACAAAGCTGCTCAGACAATTTTACATCTATTGTCCTACTGTCCCATTCTCTATGTCTCTCTCCCCCTCTTTTAGCGTGCGATTTTGGGACCTCACACTACTCATTCCCAATGTACTGTTCTTCATATTCCTGATCTGGAAGCTGCCCTCAGCCAGGGCGAAAATCAGACTAACCTCCAGCCCCATTTTCATAACCTTCTACATACTGGTAAGTAACCAGTTCTGCAAGTACTGCATATTATTGTTAGATTTCCAAAGTACACATAGTTAGGAGTGTCAATAGATAAGCAGTTCAGGTGATCTGTACTCAATGCTGAGTATTGAGTTTAGATTTTGGATGTCTGTCTGGGCCTGTATTCTCCTGGTGAAGATCTCTGGTCCTTGCAGGTGTTTGTGGTTGCAGCGGTGGGCATCACCCGTGCCATAGTGTCCATGACTGTCAGTGCCTCCAGTGCTGCCACCATTATTGACAAGGTAAGGCCCAGTGTGGGGCACAAAATGGCCGCCTAGTTTCATTCAGTCTTTTGTTAAAATGGAATGGGGCCTCCCCATGGGGGCTTAGGAAAATATGAAATACGGGTTACCCGGGACACTTCGAAGAAGAGCCGTCACATGTCTCCGTTGATCAGGGCAGACATCTGAGTGCTCCTCTTTCTTTTTTGCTTTATCTTGTAAATTGTCCTGGGGTGAAATGCCCCACCCCTTATCATAAGACTAGTTTTTCGCCTTCATACAAGCTCAAGACTCTTTATAAAGGTCTAAATGAAAGCGTGTAAAGTAATACTCCCCTTCCCAATCAAGACATAGTATTAGCTAGTCCACGTGGAATGTGAGCAGGTTAAGGGGGGGGGGGGGGTGTAGTACTACGAGTGTCTAAAGAGAACACTAGCAGACAAGTCAATGCCGATAGACAGAATGGTGACAAGGTTTCAGCGGGCAATATCTCAGGCATTCGGAACAATATTTGAAACATTAACGTGAAACCTTCCCTGCAGATGTATTCTGTTCAAGAACCACTGCAATTTAGTGGTCAATTGGGCGAAAAGCGTAGGAACTGCTGGAGTGTACTGGGGATGGCGAGCTCATACTATTTTTCCATTATGTCTCGTAAATTGATCTAAAAGAAACTGAAAGTTACTGAGTTTGGGTGATCCTGATGTTATTTTACTGATTACAACTTTAGGCAGGCGACTTGTAACTGACCGAGTACATGACATGTGATAACATACAGCCCCCTATCTTTAGTCCCTCCTTCATCTGTGCCCCTGTGAGAAGGCCTGATGTATGTTAATGGAAGGGACTGACTGAAGAAAGGTGGGGAGGAGATCAGGCTTTTTAAAAAAAATACTATTGAGATTGACCGATCGCCAATGTTCCCCTCTCTGTTTAGGTGCTTTGGGAGATCACCCGCTTCTTTCTGCTGGCCATTGAGCTCAGTGTGATTATCCTGGGACTAGCTTTCGGTAGGTCCTTTCTCTGCCACAACTGTACATTAGGTCATAACACCATCTCGTGCAGCTGGAAGCTGTATATAGTCACCTGGCTCCTTATTTGACATTTCAGTAAATACGGTGTAGGCTTGGTAGCACAAACAGGCTGACAATCTGTAAAGACATGAAAACAAACAACGGCAGGTACAATACCCGCTAATTACCGAGCTGTTTGTAGGGAGAGTCTGGAGAAAGGCTGCACATGCTGATTACAGTGAGGTTCGCCGGGAACAACAGATGTGTATGACCAACGTGAATCACGACAAGATGCTAATGACCGCAAGTTAGCAAAACAAATCCAAGGACGCAATATAAATGATCTTCAAACCTTGTATGTTCCTGTTGACTCAGTTTAGTCTGTGGATGATCTAGTCTCCAGGACTGGGACTTCTATAGTCCTGCTGTATTCTGTGTTTCTGTGATTTGGGGTTATAATTTGTCAGAGTGGAAAATCAAAACCTTTTAAACAGTGCTCAGGCTTGTGAGGTAGATGTCTGTGTAAAGACAGACCCGTGTATGTTCCTTTCAGTTTTGTGAAACTGCACTGTATCGTCAAAGCTACCTGCAGAGGGTGAATAGATTCAGCCTAGGCGCGTCCCATTTCAGCAGTTTGGTGTTGGTTCCAGCTCACGTTGGCATTTGAAAACATCATACCTGTTATCTTTAAAAGTTATATTGTATATATTGAAACATATAATTTTTTTTTGGCAGTTCGTGGATTAATGCGAACATTTTGTTAGAACCTTTTAATAACATTTAGGCAATTTTGGTTATTATCATTGGCGTGGTCATTGTCTGGACACAGCTATCCCAAACTCACAAGTAAGGAATAGATTACATATATTACTGGACAATTTAATATTTTAAAAGCCCTCAAAAGAGGACTGCATCTGTTGGCGTAGCCAGGGGTGTTTTCATGACCTTTCTAAAAACAGAATTATAGCTGATTAATATGGAGGTGGATGAAAATCACTTCTGATTTTTAAAAAGCCTAGTATTTTAATTTTATTGACCATAATCATGTTATGTGGTTTTTTGTTTCCATGATGCTGATGTGTTTCCTCTGTTGACAGGCCACCTGGAGAGCAAATCCAGTATAAAGCGTGTCCTGGCTATCACTACTGTGCTGGCACTGGGCTATTCCATCACTCAGGTAAGACTGGAGCTCACTGAGCCTGAGCACACCATAACCACTCAGCCCTCTGTAATAAGACACAGAACTGTAATTTGCACAGGCTGGTTAATGGGATCCCTGTGTTAAACTGAGATGGATCTTCACCCCCCAGGGCACCCTGGAGATCCTGTATCCTGATGTGCACCTGTCTGCAGAGGACTTCAACATCTACGGCCATGGGGGACGTCACTTCTGGTTGGCCAGCTCCTGCTTTTTTTTCCTGGTGAGTGGCCAAGAGACGCAAAACAAAATGCACTACTGGAACAATAACTTTTCGGTTGGAAGTGTAACACCAGGTTAGCTGGTGTGCATGTGCATGGAGAAGGTGGGTTTTTCATCGGGTGGGTGTGAGAACCGTTAGAATTAAATGTACCTATTCTCTTTCAGGTTTACTCCTTTATTGTCATCCTTCCCAAAACACCAGTGAGGGACCGAATATCCTTGCCTTGTGAGTTATTGGGATATCTTTCACAAAGCTGCCTTCTCATTTTTATTACGTCAGACCTTGAGATCCACAGTCTTGTGAAAAAAAAAAAACCCCACAACGTCTCCCTGATGAGTACTGATTGTCAATATGTGGCCAGCTGTATTTGACATAAAGGTTGACTCAAAGCGCATCTGTGTTGTTTGGTGGTCGTGTCCCCTCCGCAGCTAAGAAGAGTTTCTATGTGTATGCTGCGGTCCTGTCCCTGCTTAACCTGGTCCAGGGGCTGGGCAGTGCCCTGCTGTGTGCTGGCATCATCGAGGGCCTCTGGTGAGTGGCTGGGTCTGCGGGGGAAGGGGGGACCTGACTGTGGGGCTTTAAGAATATGTCCTTCAACGGTGTGAAAGAACACTATCCTCGAACTGTGTTCTTCCTTACCAAGCTGGAGAGGGACACTAGAAAAGGGTTGAAGACGTTCTTACCAATTCCACCTGGGAGGCTTGATCGCAGCGTTTAAAAAACCAAAAGTTTTTAGATTCTATCGAGTTTTGAACTTATTTATTTAGTCCAGATTTTGTTGCTGAATTTATCTTCAACAGCAAAGGGGGTCTTCCTCAAGGGTTTTAGCTGTAATTTCAATGTTACCCTTTTATTGTTGTGGTACGTAACCATAAAGGTGACGAGCTGATCATGTAAGTAACAAGTCATTGCCAACAGATTTTGTATGTTTTCTGTGTAGTGTAACTATAGCCTAGTGATATTCAACTGTCCGACCATGAAGCCTTTTCGGTCAGTTTAGAGCCTGATATGATTCCAGTGTGTCTGTGTGATTGGAACAGCTGTGTGGACGTCACCACGTTCCTCTACTTCTCTGTGTTCGCCCCGCTCATCTACATCACCTTCCTCAAAGGCTTCTTTGGGTATGTATGGACAATGACTAACACTGTCCGCTTCTGAGCATTTTCGTGCACGCTAAAACAGCCTCTCGACTTTTCTTCCCCCTCAACTGTTCCAGCTCAGAGCCCAAGATCCTGTTTTCCTACAAGTCTCAGTTGGACGAGCCGGACGACCAGACCGATGTGCACCTGCCTCCCACCTCGTCCTCAGGCCGCAAGGAGCAGCTGGAGCAAGGCTCTTATTACTCCAGCACCCAGATCGACGGCCTGGCTGACTCCATGGGCAACGGCATGGCTGCCTACCTGGATGACGTGGCTTCTGGGCCTTATGGGGCGAGCAGCATCAACAGTATCAGCAGTGACCGCTGGCGGGCCATTAACGCCTGAGGAGAGCGTGTGGGTCGCTGACGTGTGTTCTCATCCCAAACCTGTGGGTCAGGTTGCATAGGGCACTGAAACTGTTGGGAGTTTATGGATCTGAAGTTAATTGTGAATTGATATACTTTTTTTTTTTTTTTTTAAAGCTCCTTTCTGTCCTCCATTTTGGCTCTTGCTGCCTTTTCCATGCTGGCTCAAACATGATCTTTTTCCACAAATACCTATAAGGGACATTTACACAGCTTCTGTCCAGTCCAGGGTTTTACGGTAAATGTGGACAGCAAAGAAAAGGTCAATCCATGTTAACTGTAAAAGCTATTTCTGATACATTCCCATTGAAAGGCGACATCACAGTGAGGTAAAGTTCATTAACTTTGGCCTTGTGGTTAATTTCTCTACTTGGTCATCTGCTCATGAAATCACTGTGCCAAGCTTCCTATAGGTCAGACCTGTCCCTTTTCCTTCTTGGGACCTACTACACTTAATGGATCAAGATGGCTTCATTATCTTGTTTAAAGTGTGTTCTTTTTGCCTACTTTGCATTTGAAAGGGTCCGGTGTAATGTCATGTTCCCTGGTTGAATGACTTTCAGAACTCCGGCGACGGCGTTGGCATGCAGGTTCGAAGACTATTACCGGTGCAATTCATATCCATGTAACTTGCTGCTGGGGCAGGAAGTGACCCAGAAGGGGCACCTAGTAGCATGCGCGTCGTCACTACCTATTTGTTATCTTCTGCCGTACTTGTATTCATTTTTGTGGCTGCTTGGTTTTGTCATCAGGTTCTGTCCTCGGCTGATCATTCGTGTTATTAACAGTGCTTATAACGTACCTAACCTTCCAATCACCAACCGAAATTGAAATTGAAAAGGCAAGACCAGCAGTTACTGTATTCTATCTGCCTTTTTATTTTGAAGAAATATCCATGTCCAATATGGGTTATTTCAACGACTAGAATGTTGAATAAAATCAATATAGGGATTCCAAAATGGAAGGAAACCCCAGGCAGGGTCTTCATAATACAATGACCATCACAAGCTCCCAGAATAGCTTCAATGCACCATGACATAGTTTGAGCACGTGTCTGGAGCTCTGCTGGAATGAACACGATGCTGTTGTTTCTCGAGAAATTTTGTAATGTGATGTTTTGTTGATGGTGCTGGAAAGCGCCATCTTTGGGCCCCGCTCTGTAATCTTCCGTAGGCGTTTAGGTGCCCCGTTGTGAAACATCAGCATGTTGAGCAGGCTTCGTCACGGTAACCAACCTGAAGGTGCCCCACCAGTTAGCTCCTGTGAAAAGTAATGTGGATGTTCTCCTAGCTATGCTATAATAGTCAATGTAATGGAGCAATATAATGGCCAACTGGACCTGCTCTGCATTATGCGTGGCCCAAAGCATGATGGGAGGTTCATTCCATACCTGTGTGAAAGCACCTGGATTGAATGTATATGAGTGTTTCTTTTATTTTTGGCAATTTACTGGTATATTTCCAAACTATTCTTTATATTCCAGCCCTGATTTTGTTACAAAAAACAGCATATTTTTAACCCCGACCAACTGGTTGCTGGTTATGCTTTAAGTGAACAATAGGCAAAATAGCATTGACTGCTACCAGTTTGCAGTAACACTACTTTTATCTGCTTCAAGGTTCGTTGATCTTGCCGTGTTGCTTGCTCTGAAACCAGTTCCATTGGTGTCAGAAAAAAAATTTCATTCCAGGTTTTGTGATTTTTCAAACTTGTTGCTGACATTCATTACCAAATTCCCCAAAACCATAGCCCCCTGAAATGGTTAATACTATATTTGGTATGGTAAAACATTGTATTGTAAGTGAGCTGAGTTCTTTGTGTGACAAATAGCATTCAGTATGTAATATAGAGACATTTATATTTTCATAAATGTTTGCCACTGCAAAGCAAGTGTTTATTGCCATAGTAGTATTTTATACTGATGATCTGCCTTGCTCTGTAACACAAGTTGTAACCCTGTACTTAGCTCTGGAGCACTAGCTTATATGTCTACATATTTTGGTAGGGGTGCAAGAAATTATTCATGATTATGATAAATTGAGTATAATATTTATACAATGTTTGGCTGTGGATTCTGAATGCAAGTGTGGTTGGTCTGCACCTGATTGAATATAATATTTATAATGGTAGAAATACTTTTGAAAAAGAAGGATAATCAATGCCAGCAGTCTGTGAATCATTTATTTTTATTTAATGATGTTATAGAATATTCAATCCATGTGTTCATGATCATTGAGCTCTACAAGGACAGTGTTGATGATTTAAACATTCCATGAGATAAAACATTCTTCCTTTTCATTCCTGTGGGCTGTTTATTCTTTTGCCAGTATCACCCCACGGTGGTTCAGTGTGGTAGAGCAAATGTAAAAGTATTGTTAGTGTATGGCAAGCCGTTTGGACATTTATTCATTGTTTTAAATAATTCCAATTCGCATTCTAGATATCAAGAAATAGAAACCGCTTCCCTTAGACTTTCAATTGAGAATTCCAGTTCTAATATCAACATTTCGCATTCCTGATATCAACAATTATTTACAGATGCAATTTCATTCTTGATATTAAGAATGTGAATTTTTTTATATCAAGAATTGGAATTCTCAATTGAAAGTCTATTGGAAACGGTTTACATTTTTTTATATCAAGAATGCAAAATGTTTATCAACAAATTTGAGCTAGTTAAGTCTGGATAATACCGTCTCGGTAAAAATAGGTGGGTAAAGATCTGTAGAGCGTACAGTTCAGTGTGATCTTAATGATTCTACACTGAGATTATTTTCTCCACTAACTAAAAAAGTAACAAGACTAAAGCACGTGTGTGTAGTTTCCATTTAGTTTTCTCTTTTTTTGCATTAAAGCATTTTATATAATACATACCAGAATATCAACGTTGGGGTGGGAGCCAGAGAAAAAGCACTGATATAGTGACACTAGACGTTCACTGCTTCCAAAAATAACTTCGAAACATGGATAATTGAAATTACTTAAAAGATGTATTTCGCTTCTGAGAGATGCGCTCAAAAATATATATTTTCCCGCCATTGAATGTAATCATTAGACGGAAAAACAAAAGCGTCCAATTTGCAGTGGACTCTTAATTTTAACCCTTCTGTTCCTCACTCAAAACCTTGCATTTCGACTTTTTTGGAAAGGAAAGTAAAAGGTGCAGTGGTCTCTTAATTTTGTCCGGAGCTGTACGTATGCCTAAAACCTCTGGTCTCCCTGAAAAAAATAAAAACGTGTGGGTATTTGGGCAGTGCATGTCATGCAGGGTTTCGTTTGACTTATGTTCACCCAAGTTGTGGAATGTACAGCATTTAATAATAAAAACTCTTAAAAAACAAGAATACTCTTTCTTTCTGGGATATGTTGGATGACGACAGAACTACAGTTCCCAGTACCCGCATGGCCGTCTATCATATGGCAACATGTAATTGGATTCCATTTATTTTATCCACCTATACGAGTTGAGAATACTAGCCGTACTGGAAAGTGACCTTTCTTGAAATTTTGTCTGCGCTCTGTGGCGGCGTAATCGCGGCTCTCTCGTTAGTGTGGGTTAGTCAAACGCACTGTCGCAGTTGTCTCAAGGCGACAATGGGGGCTAGTGAAAGTACGAGGAGAAAAGTGTCATTCGGCCTGGATGAGGAAGAGAAGGTCACAGTAATTCAAGGAGTGAAGGTAAGCCGAAAGAGAAAATACAGGCAATATAGAGTATAATAATATTTAGGTATATCCTCTTTATCTGCTTTTCGTGGGGGCAGTTGGTCATTCTAAACCATGATCGTTACGCTACAGAACCTAAATGGTGTCACATTTCGCAAATGCAACTAACGGAACCCTTTTCTAATGATATGTATTCTAATGCCCTCAAATGAACTGTCACGGTCACGGTGCCCCCCCGGCCCGCTGTACGTCATTGTTTGGGCGGAAGATTCGTATGGCAGCTTATTTAGTAGGTGGCCATCGAAGTTAACAGAAATGGACAGCCAGGACTCAATATGAGCAATTTTTTTGGTCAAACATGTCGGACTGTTTAACTCTGACTTAGCTCGAGCAAGCCTGATAAAATATTCCCACACGTGCAGATGTGAACTTCTGCTCAGACAAGCATCTGGCCAGTAATGTAAGCAGGTACTACTTTTAGCTACATTTTGACTACAATGTTAAAATTATCTACTGCTGTTTTTAAGCGGAATTGTTTGGATACGTTGTAGTTTAGGAGGCATATTTTCAATATAGGATAATAATTAAAAAATATATATATTCATATTTTCTTCTTAATGTTATTATTATTGACATAAACATGAATAAAAAAAAGTGCTATGCTATGACAGGCTATCACGCACCGCCGTCCTAAATAAATATTTGCGAATGTAATAATCATAACTAAACTCAACAAATTGCCATTATTACTACAATTAGTATTATGGTGTACTGCAGTTCTGCATGTGGATTGTCCAAGTGGTGTTGCCGTACCCCAGCAGAAGCCGTTGTGCGAGTGCTGTGAGTAGGTAAAATCAATGAATGTCAAACACTATTTTAATTTGTATAAAAAAGTTGAAAATTCAAATGTAATATGTGTTACGTAGGCTATATCACTATATATTGTGATATTTTTAACGACAATGTCAATACGTCATTTAACGCTGGAACTGTAGCCTTATTATGGAAATAATATTTTGCTAAAAAGTGTCAGTTATTGTATGTGGAAACATGTTTCTGTTGGAAACATGTTTCTGTTGAAAACAGACCGATTTGTGATTGCTAATCTATCAACCATCACTAATGTTAGCTATCATAGCTAACTTACCTGGAAAGTTAATTAGCCAGACGAGGGTTCAAACCACCCAGCGACCAACAATTTTGCTCACGGGTGTATTCAACTAACGTTAATTACGTTATTTTTGTAAGAAAGCCCACGTTAAGTCTGTGTCAAGTGTCAGGCATTTATGGTGCACTGCATGTGTAATTTATGTAGACAGTAGTAGCTTTCATTTATTGCATACTCATAGTATACTGTATGGCTGTACTTGCGTTATTAATGTTTGTTTGATTAAAGTGCAAGCAGATTGATTACAGTCAGCTTTCATTCACAGTGAGTGTCATTATGAGGAAGAGGTAGGGTGGCAGTGGCATTCGTCAGTTTTTTGGGCAACCTCAGAAAAGTTGAGAGCAGTGAGAAAATGAGTGCCAGTCAGATGACGGAACTACACAGTAGTACGAGAGATGAATCTATGTTTACTGCTGGTGGTCATTTGCCCATTGGAGCTGCTGCTTCTGGCATTTAGCTGACTGGAGTGGAACCTGGCGCTGTCTTTTGTTACTATATCCAATCGTGATAAGGGCCAACGAGTCGTGTGCATTCGCAGATGTCATAAGCGCTTTACTGCTGTACTGCTCCATTATTTGCTTGTATGTGGCCTGCTAACGCTGGACACCATGGTGTGTAAAAAAACAAAAAACAGCAGGGCGACCATTTGTTAGGTAATGAAACCGATGAGTCTGGCACTCAAATTCAATCAAAACATCTGACTGGTTTATACAGTGGACTACTGCCACATGAGTCACTGTAGAAGCCATCCGTTTTAGGGAACCGAGTGGTGAACCTGATAAACTGACATTTGGCTAGTATACCTCATTGGGTTCTGCCTAAGGACAGCCCTTAAATGTGGTTCATGGAATATATACCACATGTCCTCATGCCTTATTGATTAATTATAAGCTGAGTGGTTTGAACCCTACATGCTGATTGGCTGAAAGTCATCGTATATCAGAAAGGCTACCACAGTTTTATGGTTCTAATTACAATAGTAGCCAGTTAGCAATAAGGCAGTAGTATTCGTACAATAGTAGTCAATAGCAATAAGGCAAATCTGGCATTGGTGGTAAACGGCCAGTGTTCCACAGATAAAGGCTGTATCCAGGCATGTCTTGCATCCTGCAGTGTCACTTATGTCATCTCACATTAAGCTTCGGTGTTCTGTCCCGTTCTGAACAATGCAGCCTGTTGTTATGCGATCCACAGCTGTCAGGAGACCTTCTTCAGAGGCTTCGAGGAGGAACAGGCAGTGTTAAACCAACGCCGCCACAGCCTGCCAGCCACAAACCTGACCCAGGTATGGCCTTCTGTCATGCCCTAACAGCTCAACTTATAGTGGCTATAAAAAGTCTTCACACCCCTGTTAAAATGCCAGGTTCTTGTGATGTAAAAGAATGAGAGAAAGATAAATCATAATTCCCTCCACCCTGACTAAGGCACCGGTTCCAGTTGAAGAAAAACAGCCCCCAAAGCATGATGCTGCCACCACCATGCTTCACCGTGGGTATGGTGTTCTTTGGGTGATGTGCAGTGTTGTTTTTGCGCCAAACATACCTTTTGGAATTATGGCCAAAAAGTTCAACCTTGGTTTCGTTTTTGGGGGACTTGATGTTTTGGGGGACTTGATGTTTGTTTTTGCAAACTTCAACCAGACTTGGATGTTTTTCTTTGTAATAAAAGGCTTCTGTCTTGCCACCCTACCCCATAGCCCATTCATATGAAGAATACGGGAGATTGTCGTCACATGTAGCACACAGCCAGTACTTGCCAGAAATTCCTGCAGTTCCTTTAATGTTGCTGTAGGCCTCTTGGAAGTCTCCCTGACCAGTTTTCTCCTCGTCTTTTCTTCAATTTTGACGTCCAGTTCTTGGTAATGTCTCTGTTGTGCCATATTTTCTCCACTTGATGATGACTGTCTTCACTGTGTTCCATGGTATATCTAATGCTTTGGAAATTATTTTGTACCCTTCTCCTGACTGATATCTTTCAACAGTGAGATCCCTTTGATGCTTTGGAAGCTCTCTGCGGACCATGGCTTTTGCTCTGAGATGGAACTAAGAAAACTTTGTGATTAATCAGAGTCACTTTAAATGATGGCAGGTGTGTAGTGACTTCTAATTAACATGAGTTTGAATGTGATTGGTTAATTCTGAACACAGCCACATCCCCAGTTATAAGAGGGTGTGCACACTTATGCAACCAGGTTATTGTAAGGTTTTTATTTTTCATTTTCCCCGCTTGAAGATTTCAGTTAGTTTTTCAACTGAATTGTTCACATTATAGGTCACATTAAAAGTGGAAGATGTTCTGACATGATTTATCTTTGTCTCATTCTTTTACATGTAAAAAAATGGCATTTTAACAGGGGTGTGTAGACTTTTTATACCCACTATAGCTGGGACTTTGAAGAGAATGTGGACCAGCCTGTTGGTTCCTGAGAAGTATTAATAACCTGTTAATTTGTAGCTGGGTATTTAGTAAAAAAGTAAAAAAGAGACATTTAAAAAAAAAAAAAAAAAAAGACTGTTAACCACTATTTAGTGCTATGAGATTGACACAGGTGTAGGTGTGTCAATTTCTGTCACGTTCAATAGTTTTCAATGTTGAATTCGTTTCATAGTAAATAACATAAATATTCTGTTTTAATAGTTTTTGTTTCAGGGGTCATATAAGGCTTACCAGTTATGTAATTAATTTAACTTTGTCAGTTTTATGATGACAGAGAGGCTTCAATAACAGTCAATTCTATTGATAATTTTCACGTGTCGTCACGGCATATGGGAACGCCCATTTGGTGTGCAAAACAGTCTCCTACCATTGGCCACCATCCGGTTATACTAAATGCCAGATAGCTGCAGTCCCACTGGTTGCGCTAACCGCATATATATTATATTTGCAAACTTCTCTACACGTAATCATTGTGATGAATGACATGGTCTGTTTTCATCTGCACCGATGTAACCAACAACAATATTATAGTTAAAGTTAGTGAGACTAGCTAAACCTCTCTTGTTACACATGGGGCCGGTTTCCCTGACACGGATTAAGCCTATTCTAGGACAAAAAAATCAAGTTCAATAGAAAACTCAATTTAGCTTTTTTTTTTGTCCTAAACTAGGCTTAATCTGTGTCTTCAAAACCGGTCTAGTGTTGCTAAATGATTAAGTGTTAATACAGGAAAAAAATCGCAACCAATTCCAACTTTTCGACCGCAACCCAGGCCGTCAATTGTGGTTTATTTAAACAGTAGGAATGGTTTACCTGACATTGGGAAAACGAATATTATTACTGGAACATTTGTCACAAGATTCTGTGTTATACTGGCTGCCCTACGCTACACTGACCACCCATAGAACCAACGGTCATTTACGAACCCGATTCCAAAAAAGTTGGGACGCTGTGCAAATTGTGAGTAAAAAAGGAATGGAATAATGTACAAATCTCATAAACTTGTCTTTAATTGACAATGGAATATAGATAACATATCGAATGTTGAAAGTGAGACATTTTGTAATGTCATGCCAAATATTGGCTCATTTTGGATTTCATGAGAGCTACACATTCCAAAAAAGTTGGGGGAATGTAGCAATAAGAGGCCGTAAAAGTTAAATGTACAGATAAGGAACAGCTGGAGGACCAATTTGCAACTTATTATGTCAATTGGCAACATGATTGGGTATAAAAAGAGCCTCTCAGAGTGGCAGTGTCTCTCAGAAGTCAAGATGGGCAGAGGATCACCAATTCCCCCAATGCTGCGGCGAAAAATAGTGGAGCAATATCAGAAAGGAGTTTCTCAGAGAAAAATTGCAAAGATTTTGAAGTTATCATCATCTACAGTGCATAATATCATCCAAAGATTCAGAGAATCTGGAACAATCTCTGTGCGTAAGGGTCAAGGCCGGAAAACCATACTGGATGCCCGTGATCTTCGGGCCCTCAGACGGCACTGCATCACATACAGGAATGATACTGTAATGGAAATCACAACATGGGCTCAGGAATACTTCCAGAAAACATTGTCGGTGAACACAATCCACCGTGCCATTCGCCGTTGCCTGGTCAAAAAAGATAAAAAAAGAAGCCGTATCAACAGGATCCAGAAGCGCAGGCGTTTTCTCTGGGCCAAGGATCATTAAAAATGGACTGTGGCAAAGTGGAAAAGTGTTCTGTGGTCAGACAAATCAAAATTTGAAGTTCATTTTGGAAAACTGGGACGCCATGTCATCTGGACTAAAGAGGACAAGGACAACCCAAGTTGTTATCAGCGCTCAGTTCAGAAGCCTGCATCTCTGATGGTATGGGGTTGCATGAGTGCGTGTGGCATGGGCAGCCTACACATCTGGAACGGCACCATCAATGCTGACAGTTATATCCAAGCTCTAGAACAACATATGCTCCCATCCAGGCGTTGTCTCTTTCAGGGAAGACCTTGCATTTTCCAACATGACAATGCCAGACCACATACTGCATCAATTACAATGTCATGGCTGCATAGAAGAAGGATCCGGGTACTGAAATGGCCAGCCTGCAGTCCAGATCTTTCACCCATAGAAAACATTTTGCGCATCATAAAGAGGAAGGTGCGACAAAGAAGACCTAAGACAGCTGAGCAACTAGAAGCCTGTATTAGACAAGAATGGGACAACATTCCTATTCATAAACTTGAGCAACTTGTCTCCTCAGTCCCCAGACGTTTGCAGTCTGTTATAAAAAGAAGAGGGGATGCCACACAGTGGTAAACATGTGTTGATGCCATGAAATTTAAAATCAACTTATTAAGTGATACATTTTCTCAGTTTAGACTTTTGATATGTCATCTATGTTGTATTCTGAATAAAATATTGAAATTTGAAACTTCCACATCATTGCATTCTGTTTTTATTCACAATTGTACAGTGTCCCAACTTTTATGGAATCGGGTTTGTGGGTAAACTGCCACTCAACTTCGCTTTGGCAATTAAGAATTTCTTCTCCTTCACCTCCCAAACAATTGCATTATTGACCCACCCTGATCAAATGTTCAGATAGCTATCTGTACTTTTGTACGCTTTCTGTTTTGTAGCAGGGCTTTATATCTGTGTGATGGATTCTCCACAAGGTACTTTGGGGATGTACACATCCCCAAAGTTCAGCTCCGACAGGGATGTCACTGTTTTTAACGATGTAAATAACACAGCAGTTGCTGTATGTGGGTCACGAGCGTAAGACTTGCAGTGTGTTTGCATACCTTTGTTTTTCATGTTTTGTGAGGTGATCGAAGCACCCAAGGGCTGTAAAAGTAGAACATTTGACGGGCTTGTGGGCTAGCTCCATAGAATTCCCAGTGTTAGCCGCTGTTTTAATGTTTTGCTCACCGCGCTGTCGGAGGAACCAGGTGACTGAAAACTATGAATTTTTGTGTTAGTGGTTTTGTTTTTTCTAAGTTCATAATGTTATAGGAAGACGGTGTTACATATCTGGGTGTATTGTAGGTTCAGGATCTGGACCCACAGCTGCTGAGGCACAGGAGGAGCTACGGAAAAAGTGAGTTGTGTTGTTTTCCTCTAGATAGTTTCATTTAGATTAACGAGACATGTGGGTTTTAACACTACGAAAGTTGTGTTTAGATGCACCTGACGTGTGTTGTTTCTTATGCTTATATGGTTTTAATATAAATGATTGAGACTTTTATTCTACAACAGTTTAACTTTATAGTGTGAACATGTGTACAAGTCACCTTCCAAAGTAACATGGGACACTTTTCTGACCGATACTCCCGGCAGCTACTGAGGTCTGAAGACGTAGGATGTCTAGTTCTGTAAGTCGTTTTCAGCTGCAACAGTATCATCATTTTTTGTTGTTGTTGGGAAGCGTCTCACACTGGCTCCGAAACAATTGTACCTCTCACCACTGACAGCACTTTTTAGATGGAGAGCACCACGTTAGTTGCCAGGTAGACAACTTTGTCAGGGAGTTTACAGGACATTCAGGTCAGTGATCCGGTCAAAGCGCTGAGCGTACATGTGATTCGCTTTTTACGGCGCCTCAAGACCTCTTCATTACTAGTGTTTTTACGTATTATGTTAATTTTATTTACATTAAATTGTGCTAATGACAACTGATGTAGTCTGTTAGGTTCAAGGAGCCTGCCGTTCGTCTGCAGGAGTCCGTAAACCACAGGTGTCTAACTCAACCCACAAAGAGCCCAGATTTTTCTTCCTCCCCTCTACTGGACTGATCGATGTAACGGACTGGTTAGGGACTCCCCTCACCTGATGAGTTATGTCTCAATTGGACACCAATTGAAAGGGAAAACCTGCAGCCCTGCGGGTTCTCACTTATTACATGTACTGCCCTCTTAACAGTCTGTGGCGGTCTTAAATGAATATGTAATACCTGGCCGCTAAGCCCCAACGGGGGTGGTCACCGGGCAGACGTGTGGTTCTGGGAGGGCATGTGTGGGCCAGGCGAGCTGTCAGCACCTCTCATGTGGCTGCTGTCAGCGGGGTAGCGGGGGGCCTGTCAACAGCCCTGACTCGCTGTGCGGTTGGAATGCTAATGGCTAATGTCTGTGTCATGTTGTACGCTAGGCTGATTAGACCCCGTGATATACAGCGGCTCAAAGAATTGTTCACCCCCCTCTTTTTCCAGGTCAAGTGTGGACGGACCAAGTCGAACATGGTCTCTTTGGCCGTGACGTGGAGTGGCAAGGGTCAGAAATGTTAGCTGAAGAGGCCGTTAGTTTGATTTCCCTAGCTAGTCAAGATCCTTCAGGGGAAACCTGCACACCCATCCCGTTCCCAGCGGGTAACCCAGGGGATTTTTGGTGTCATGCGTGTCTCTGCCACATGTCCCCTGTAGGTTTGAGTTGGAGCAAACCCGGGTCCAGGACCAGTTGGCCCGTCTGGCCCAGAGGGAGAGAGAGGCAGCGGAGGCTATGGCGGTGGCGGCCGGGGCAGGGAGGGATGCCCACGACGACCTGAACCCCGCGCTGCTCCTAGAGAGAGGCAAGAGTCATGAGGAGCTGATGAAGGCCCGGCAGCTGGTGAGTGGGCCTCTGCTCTGCACGCAGTAGATTGTGTGGGGACACCCGAAATATTAATAAGACTATATTTGGAGCGTTGAATAGAGGCCACTGCATTTTCCGTTAGTGAACAGCGCTCTCTGCTGGTAAGGAAGGGAAACAGCCTTGTGGCCTGTAGAAAATACCTGTTACAGCGTGAGTGTGTAGGTACTGACAGTTGTGCACCTAGGAGAAAAACATTAGATAAACAGTTTTATATGACATTTTCTCATATGTGATTGTGTTATCGTTATGTTGATGTACTGTACATACAGGTTAATAAAGTTTATTTCTAAATTAATTAATTGGTTATAATTCACAGATTATACGGTCATGGCCAGACAAGCCCCCCTGTCCTTTGTGTGAATGCGCAGTTCCAATTTTTCTTGAAACCAATAATACAATTCTTTACTGGATTTTGTTGAGGCCTGGGAAGCGAAATGTTGGTGTCAGTAAAATAATAGTCAATAGGGCGGCTTTCCGGACCTGCATGCCTTGGGACTAATGACTAATGCTTCAATATGCATTTACCTTTTATAGCAAACACTGCTGTACTGGACAATACACCAGCATGTCCTCTCCTTTGCCTCTTTGCCTCTCTGCTATTCCTCCAAGGTCCTGTGAAGTCCCAGGAAAAGCCAGCCTATGATATCTGATTGGAGTATTCTCTTCCCATAAGGCATATTTGAGGAGAGTTGCAAGCTTGCTCTTCCTTGCTGAATGTGTAGCCTGTCAATAGGCTGCATCTTCCATCCTTAAACACCCTCCCACTTGATTGGTTCCGCTACTTTTTTTTTATATGGTTTAAATGAATATTGAATGAGGCTATCTGGCTGTTTTTTGTTTTTGTTCTGGGAACATTTAAATCACACTCGCTCCATCTTGCAAAGGTTTGTCATTATCTGTTTCCTTTAAGGTAGAAACTTTTCTTTCAAAATATCTACAGTAAAATATCTACAGTAAAATAGATATTTTACAGTTAAGATTGTTAAAAACTGTGCTATCCTAGACTCCAAGAGAAGCTGGTTCACCATTTAGGTGCCAGGAAAGAGAAGAGTTTTGACTGCATGGATCTAGAACTGCCCTGAAGGGGTGGAACAGCCAAGAGCCCTGAAGTGGCTGAACGAAGAGCCCGATTAGGGATGTAGGGTTTGAGCATTGCTTGAAGGTAGGGTGCAGTTGGTCTTGTTGCTCCATAAGCCAGAGCCATAGCCTTGAAGTGAATTCGAGCTTCAACTGAAAGCCAGTGTAGAGTGTGAGGAAGCAGGGTGACGTGGAAGAACTTGGGAAGGTTCCACACCAGGCGGGCCACTGAATTCTGAATGAGTTGCAGGGGTTTGGTTGCAAACGACGAGAGCCCCACCAACAGTGAGTTACAGTTATCCAGAGGCGAGATGACAAGTGCCTGAAGTACCTGCGCTGCTTCCTGTGTGAGGTAAGGTCGTACGCTATGACTAATGTAGAGCATAGACCTGCAGGAGTGAGTCACAGCCTTGATGTTAACAGAGAATGACAGCATATTGTCTAGGGTCACTCTAAGGTTCTTAGCACTCTGGGAGGAGGTCTCTGTGCAATGATCATCCATGATGCACATGTCCTGGAGCGCATAGGCCTTCCTGTGAAAGAAGAGCAGCTCAGTCTTGTCAAGGTTAAGCTTGTGGTGGTGGGCCAAGTGGAGAGGTTGGCCAGGCATGCAGGGATGCATGTTGTCACCTGGGTGTCAGAAGGGGGAAGTAGGGAAAAAAGCTGAATATTATCTGCCTAGCAATGAGTATATGACAGAGCCAAGAGACTTGCTGTAAAAAGGGAGGAATAATGGACCAAGAACCGAGCCTTGGTGAACATCAATAGTGAGAGGCTGTACGGCAGGCAACAATCTCCACACCACCTGCTTGGAGCAGCTTGCCAGGTAAGAAGCAATCCAAGAGTGAGCAGAGCCTGATAAATGCCCAAGTCAGAGAGGGTGGAAGGTAGGATATGTAGTTTGTAGTGTCTATTTTAGTGGTTAGATCAAGGAAGATGAGAACAGAGGAGAGAGTGTTCGCTCAGGCAGTATGTAGAGCTTGGTGGAGTGGCCCATTTTGATTCCTGACTGGTTAGGGGTCAAGAAGATTGTTCTGAGGGAGGTGAGAAGAGAGCTGTGTGGAGACAGCGCGCTCAAGTGTCTTGGAAAGGAAGGACAGGAGGGGTGCCGGCCTGTAGTTTTTCATCAGAGGGGGTCAAGTGCTGGTTTCTTTAAGAGGGCCATCTTGAAGTCCACCGGGATGCAGCCAGTGCTCGGTGAAGAGGTGATGAAGGAGGTGAGGAATGGGAGAAGGTGACCTGAGGTGGTCTGGACCAGTTGGATGCCTTACTAGATCATGGACGTTGCGCTAGGACATGTTCTACTTTAATGTCAGTATTCTAAGCATTGAAATCCACCATAGACTCTGTAAAGAGGTCAAAACGTCGCGGGGATAGAAGGACCCTGTCACAGGCGCACAGACAAAACCCCAAGCTCTGACAGCCTGTTTATTTGAGTTGTGAGTGCTAAAAGCTACCTGACATTCATGTATTCTGGTAGCATGGCGAGCGAGAGGATAGCGATGGTTGTAATAAAAGTCATTTCTAGCTGTACTGAGGTGGTTTGGTGATAACAACCTTAACATATATTGGGGTTGACATCCATACCAGTGCTGTTCGCCTATTTTATCCTCTACGTAATGTGAAATAGAATGATTATTTCATACTCCCACACGTTTCTATGACATTTCCATTGTTTGGGCGGAGTTCCATTAACCTCTTTACCACATCTGTTGCTTTATTTCCATCTCTCGATTTACTTTTTCAGTTTATTTCAGATTACTTCATTGGTAACAGTGTACATATTGTACAAAGTGTACACTGGGAATAATTAATTGTATTGATTTAGAATATAACATCATTAAAGCTGCACTATGTAGGATATTTTCAGTAAAAAAACTATTACAGCATTTTGCAATTACTCACCGGTCAGAAAGCGATTCCGCATCAATGCCCGATAGAGAATGAAGTTCCGAAGTATAATATTAAAAATAGATTTACCTGTACCAAAAAAAGCCATAACTCAGGAGTTGATGTTCTTCTTAGCCTTGCTAACGTTTTCTATTTTGGCTTCTTTGACGTTTTCGTAGTGTATGCTGTAGTAGACGAGAGGAATTGGCAGTTTGTCTTCCTGGTCTCGAGCTGCCATTATTGTTTCTTACAGTAACCAAATTTCACTCCCTATGGCGTAATTATGTTATATATATCTTCCAGCTAAAATGCTCATACACAAAATAAGCCAAGAAGGAAAGCCTGCCTCGCAGAAGGCTATTGGCTGGAAAGCGATTGGCTGGAAGGCTCGCCTCGCAGAAGGCGATTGGCTAGAATGGGATTGCTGGAACAGAATTGGCTGGAAAGTAGTGGCACACTCCAAAAATTATAAATTGACATTCCACTGGCACTGAACTATCTCTTGCTAAACAACTCTTAGAATGCCTCATTAGCATCCACAACATGTTTATAGGGGACACAGCTTCCTGCCTAGTGCATTTTTAAAGCAATAACTATAATCAATCTCTCCCCTTTTCCTCTGTCTGTATCTTTCTTTCTGTCTCTCTTTGCCTCTATCTCTGTCTCACTTCCTCAGTGTATCTCTTTCTCTCTGTCTTTCTCAACTTTATAAAGCACATTTAAAACACTTTCTATCACTCTGGCTCTCTTTCCTTGTTTGTACCTCGCCCCTGACTAAGTGGATTGGCCCAAATTGCAGTCTTACTGAACCTTTTGCCAACCTTATTATAACTACCCGGTATTAATCACTTCTGGCTTTTCCAAACATCCTTCTGAGTTTTCCAAACATACCGTCTGATGAAATCTTCTTGAACTATATTACTAGTCTACATCCACATCCCCAGTATTCAAATTCACTCGAATGAAATCTGATTGAACTATATACAATACCAGTCTACAACCACATCCTCAGTATTCAAATTCACTCTAATGAAATCTGATTGAACTATATACAATACCAGTCTACAACCACATCCTCAGTATTCAAATTCACTCTGAGGAAATCTGATTGAACTATATACAATACCAGTCTACAACCACATCCTCAATATTCAAATTCAGTCTGATGAATTCTTATTGAACTATATACAATACCAGTCTAAAACCACATCCTCATTATTCAAATTCAGTCTGATGAATTCTTATTGAACTATAAACAATACCAGTCTACAACCACATCCTCAATATTCAAATTCAGTCTGATGAATTCTTATTAAACTATATACAATACCAGTCTACAACCACATCCTCAATATTCAAATTCCGGTGTCCTTCTATCAGCTCCAGAGTGCACTTGAAATGAGGAGTCGCAACGCAGGAAAGGGAGAGAGTAGAGAGAAAGGACTGCGGTCGACTCGGTGTAACTCTGCCAACCCCAGGAGTGCGCTTTTATAGAGACGACCAAGGCACATTAGCATAAAACCTGCTCTTTTCTCCACCCCTTATTTATTTAATTAACACCTGCGTTTCTTCCTTTCACCCCTTTCTGCAAATACACTTCTCTTTAATCATGCGAACAGGCATGCAGCCTCACACACACACACACACACAAACACCAGCAGGGGTGGGTAGATGATGAGCTCACACCTACAGGAATAACTATCTGCTTCAAAGATATGTTGATTGAAATTGATGTCAGAGTCCCAAAGTCTGTCTGAAGTAAATTTGGTGCTGGCAGGTTTTCTATAATGCAGTGTGCGCATGCGTGCGTGTGGAGGTGAAAGTTCATCATTCCTATACATAACTACGTAATCCGTATGACCTTATTTATAGTATATTTCAACACGTATCTAATACAAATATCACTATCCTAAACTTAACAATATCTACAGTGTGTCACATTGAATCAACCTATCAACAATTTGAAAATGGAGCATGCATTTGATGTGTTGAGGGGCAGGGCTGGAGTGTTGGGACCTATTTCACCAACAGTCCATGACAGCGATATGATAGTTTGCCGTTTAAGCTACACATTTAGCATTTTCTTAAGGAGGAACACTCTTATCGTCACCACTAGATGGCAGTAGTAGATATCATTTCTGATATCCAGGTTCTGAACGAGGATTGATCCATGGCCGTTGCTGCAACATGTGCTGGATAATAACCTGACCAGACTCCATCTTTGATTCTCCCCTCTGTGTGTGTGTGCAGGGAAAGGATAGGGAAAGATCTACTGCAGTGCTTCTGACACTGTCCAAAAGAACGATGATGAAAGCCGGCATGAAAGAGCCTACATTCATTAAAGTCCATGTGGGAAAGAGACACACACGCACCCCAAGGCTGGTATCTATGGGCAGCTCCCGCTCTGCATTTTAAACGGTACATCCTGGTCCCGCGGGCTTTTGGACGGACCAGTTATGAAGAGGACAATGTCATCTCACCAGTGCACCTTACCATCTACATCACAACCATCAGGCTTTACCCTAACTTGATATTAATTTTTCTGGCGACCGTGGGTTTTGTCATCGCTTGGAAACCCACCTAACCGTGTCACTTTGTGGACAGGACCATGTTTCATATTACAGCAAAAGTCAGACGCGCTACAGTCATACAAGTACCCGAAGAATGAGAAACGGCTGAATGTTTTTCCAATGAACACCCAAACCCCTCCTACTGCAGTCAGAATCCCCATATTAAAACTCCCTCAGTCGTCTGTCTGTCAAAGATCCGGAGTCATCTTGCCACTGTCGAGTGCCACCTGAATGAAAAGTGCCCTGATTTGCAGTGAAACACCTGCTTATCGTTGTCGGCTGACTAAATGCAGGGGTTGCTGAGCATTTGGTAGGATTGTTGAGGCTGCGGTTTAGGGGGACGATGTTGAGGTGAGAAGTTAAAGGGACTTTGCAGATGATATGATAATTAATTCATTCTTTCGGTTGTCTGGCGCTAGACACCTGGTGTTAAGCGTCCAGTCAGGAATCACAGAGACAGAGTGAGAGAAATGCAAGACTGAGACGGTGGAAGATGGATACATAAAGTGGAAGACAAAATGGAAGACTGAGGCAAAGTGGATGAGAGACAGACTGGAAGACAGAGGCAAAGTGGAAGAGAGACAGAATGGAAGACTGAGACAGTGGAAGGTAAAGGCATAGTGAAAGACAGAAACAGAGTGGAAGACAGAGAGAGTGAAAGATGGATACATAGTTGAAGACAGAGACATAATGAGAGACAGAGTGGAAGATACAGCGGGGAGAACAATATTTGATACACTTCCGATTTTGCAGGTTTTCCTACTTACAAAGCATGTAGAGGTCTGTAATTTTTATCATAGGTACACTTCAACAGTGAGAGAAAAAAAATCCAGAAAATCACATTTTATGATTTTTAAATAATTAGTTTGCATTTTATTGCATGACATAAGTATTTGATCACCTACCAACCAGTAAGAATTCCGGCTCTCACAGGTCTGTTAGTTTTTCTTTAAGAAACCCTACTGTTCTCCGCTCATTACCTGTATTAACTGCACCTGTTTGAACTCGTTACCTGTATAAAAGACACCTGTCCACACACTCAATCAAACAGTCTCCAACCTCTCCACAATGGCCAAGACCAGAGAGCTGTGTAAGGACATCAGGGATAAAATTGTAGACCTGCACAAGGCTGGGATGGGCTACAGGACAAAAGGCAAGCAGCTTGGTGAGAAGGCAACAACTGTTGGCGCAATTATTAGAAAATGGAAGAAGTTCAAGATGACGGTCAATCTCCCTCGGTCTGGGGCTCCATGCAAGATCTCACCTCGTGGGGCATCAATGATCATGAGAAAGTTGAGGGATCAGCCCAGAACTACATGGCAAGACCTGGTCAATGACCTGAAGAGAGCTGGGACCACAGTCTCAAAGAAAACCATTAGTAACACACTACGCCGTCATGGATTAAAATCCTGCAGCGCACGCAAGGTCCCCCTGCTCAAGCCAGCGCATGTCCAGGCCCGTCTGAAGTTTGCCAAAGACCATCTGGATGATCCAGAGGAGGAATGGGAGAAGGTCATGTGGTCTGATGAGACAAAAATAGAGCTTTTTGGTCTAAACTCCACTCGCCGTGTTTGGAGGAAGAAGAAGGATGAGTACAACCCCAAGAACACCATCCCAACTGTGAAGCATGGAGGTGGAAACATCATTCTTTGGGGATGCTTTTCTGCAAAGGGGACAGGACGACTGCACTGTATTGAGGGGAGGATGTATGGGGCCATGTATAGTGAGATCTTGGCCAACAACCTCCATCCCTGAGTAAGAGCATTGAAGATGGGTCGTGGCTGGGTCTTCCAGCATGACAACGACCCAAAACACACAGCCAGGGCAACTAAGGAGCATCTCAAGGTCCTGGAGTGGCCAAGCCAGTCTTCAGACCTGAACCCAATAGAAAATCTTTGGAGGGAGCTGAAGGTCCGTATTGCCCAGTGACAGCCCTGAAACCTGAAGGATCTGGAGGAGGTCTGTATGGAGGAGTGGGCCTCCCCTTTTAGATTCCGTCACTCACAGTTGAAGTGTACATATGATAAAAATTGCAGACCTCTACATGCTTTGTAAGTGGGAAAACCTGCAAAATTGGCAGTGTATCCAATACTATCCAAGACAGTGGAAGACAGATTGGAAGACACAAACAGAGTGAAAGACAGAGAGGAAGTCCGAGACAGTTGAATGAAGAGATGTTGTTGAAGACCGACAGAGTGGAAGATAGAGACAGTTGAAAGACAGAGACAGATTGGAAGACAGACAGAGTAGAAGACAGTCGGGAAAAGAGAGATTCATGTTGAGCTTTGCAAATTCCTTTCAAAGACTGCAATGGTCTGATTTGGGATTGGGTGATTGACCTATCAAGTGCCCTCTCAAGATTTCAACACACACACACCCCATCAAACCTCCTCTAAGCTCTCCTCTCCCAGGGGAATCTACGCAGCGAGGAGAAGAGAAAGACCGCAATAGGCTCCAGATCCAGCAGCCTTTATCTGTGTAATCACCAGACTTGACATCTTTTGTGCATTTTAAAGCTGTTAAGCTCCATTCTCTCCCCGGCCTCCCCACCTCCCCTCCCCCCCCTCCCCACCTCCCCTCCACACCCCCCCCCCCCACCTCGACCGATGCCAGCTCTGGTAATTGCTGAAGAGTCGACCACACGAGCTGGGGACATTTCCCCCCTCGGAGGGGACACCTCACGCTAATCCTCGTGCAAAGACCGAACCTGAGTGGGATTGGAAAGGAGTGCCGTGGGCTCGGACCGGAACTATGGCGGGATCTAAACGAGGCCGTGGCGTGAACGGCAACGTTCTGAACGATGCGGTCTGACGCCATGTGGGCTAGTGGGCGGGCCGGTTCTGAGATAGTGGGTTATTTCGTAGTGACACATGCTTATGGGGTGAGGACATGTTGTTTCTGAAGTCACATGGAATGTTTAGTTGAGTTCTTTCCCGTTTGTGGTTTAAGGGCTGCGAGTGCTATTGGCTAGATGCTAGCTGTATGGGCTGTTGGTTTAGTTTTAATCCAGTGGCGAAGTTAGCGTTGCGTTGCTCATTTCCGCAGTGTCAAGATGAAAAATACATTCTAGTTTCTGCCTCCAATGCTTTTCCCCCGAGCAGTAGAACCGTTTTGTCATTAAGGTGATTTGTGCAGTTGAAATTGACGTTCTAAATTCAAATGACTAAGATAGAGGAATACGTCATTAGAAGTTCCTTGTTGTATTTTGTCCTTTGTATTGTATTGGAACCTCTAGGCCCGTATTCTAAAAGTGGTGTTTTAGAATAAAATCTGGAAAGGGAAATAATACAGATTTTATTCATACAGGTTTTTAAGTTTTGACAGTTACTATTTATTGGTTTCTTTTTTTTCCCAGTTTTATCTGATTTTTAACACAGGCGTATGGTTTTGTAATAAATTGTCTGAAATACGTCTCAACAACATCTGTGCTTCAGAATCAAACTATTAATGTCTTGGTTAATCATTGATTAGTGAGCAGGGAGCCTATCCTGATGAATGAAAGCATTCCTTTATAAGTTGTTGTTTTGTCTCCATATGAAATAATCTCAAGCAATCTAAAGCAGATGTATCTTTGCTAGAACAATAATAGTGCATAGCTTACTTGGAGAATTGGAGTTGATCCTTTTCCGATTTAGATTTCAAATAGTTCTTGTTTTGCGTGTGTACTTTCTAAAGGCCAAGATGGACTTGATCTTAAGTCCAGAACTAGGCTTAATCTGTGTCTGTGAAACTGTGCTTATGTGTCCATAACAATTTAGTACAGTTAACTAAAGTAGATAAACATCCACATATTCCGGTTATAGCAAGTAAAACATTTATTTTAATTGTTTTTTTCAAGAATGCTTTTATTGTACCCAGTTATTGCTCCCCATGTGTCCTTCAGACTGTTGCCTGGTGCTCTCTAAAAAACGAGCAATGAGACACTCCCACTACGCCCCAGTGTCCAGTTGACAGACTCGTGAACTAAGGTTTAGGTCTGACCCTGTGGCTACATTTCTACTTCTCCCGCTCTCTATTTCAAGCTTGCTTGCTCTCATACCTGCTCTCTGTTTCTATCTCACTTTGTCACTGGACCTCGTTCCCGGTCCCACTCTGCCTCCATTTTATTCCACTAGCCTGGACGTAGGATACGTGTGTGTGTGTGTGATGTGAATGAGAGGGGGACAGATAGAATGACTGAGGTATAACTAGTGGAACAACCGGTTACCATCTAGTCATCAGACTACCTCACCATGAATACCTCACCATGAGTACCTCTGCATGAATACCTCACCATGAGTACCTCTGCATGAATACCTCTCCATGAGTACCTCTGCATGAATACCTCTCCATGAGTATCTCTCCATGAGTACTTCACCATGAGTACCTCTGCATGAATACCTCTGCATGAGTACCTCTGCATGAATACCTCTCCATGAGTATCTCTCCATGAGTACTTCACCATGAGTACCTCTGCATGAATACCTCTGCATGAATACCTCTCCATGAGTATCTCTCCATGAGTACTTCACCATGAGTACCTCTGCATGAATACCTCTGCATGAATACCTCTGCATGAATACCTCTGCATGAATACCTCTCCATGAGTATCTCTCCATGAGTACTTCACCATGAGTACCTCTGCATGAATACCTCTGCATGAATACCTCTCCATGCTTCCATTCTCTCTGGGTTTCTCCCTCCTCCAAGCTCTTTCTCCCTTCTCTTTCTCTTCCTCCATTCTTTCTCTTTTTCTCTCCTCCCACTCTCTTCCTCCACTCTCTTCCTCCCTCCACTCTCTCTCTTTCTCCCCCCACTCTCTCCACCGTCCCCTCTCTCTGTCTCCTTCTCTTGTCTCTCTTGCAAAGTGATACTACAGCCCCTCCTCGCCAAACACACAGATTTTATTCAAATGTCTCATATGCATAATTCCTCATTTGCATAATTGATTTCCAAGGAAGCGCATGTCTCCGTGCACATCAGCGTGTGTGAGACCTAAAGGTCTCGTCCTCTTGGTCACATCCACGCATCCACACGTGCACGTCTGTTACATTTGGGATAGTCTGTACCTTGCTTCTGTGAGCTGACTAGCATATCTGTGTCAGTGCCCCTCGGGTCGCCAGATGCACCGGGCTTGGCGGCGGTTCATGCCCCGGTTGGTTAACAGTTGCCGACGGTTCATGCCCCAGTCGGTTTACGGTTGCCGGCGGTTCATGCCCCGGTCGGTTAACGGTTGCCTGGGGTTCATGCTCCGGTCGGTTAACGGTTGCCGGCGGTTCATGCCCCAGTCGGTTAACGGTTGCCGGCGGTTCATTCTCCAGTCAGTTAACGGTTGCCGGCGGTTCATGCCCCGGTCGGTTAATGGTTGCCGGCAGTTCATGCTCCGGTCGTTTAACGGTTGCCGGCGGTTCATGCCCCGGTCGGTTAATGGTTGCCGGCAGTTCATGCTCCGGTCGTTTAACGGTTGCCGGTGGTTCATTCCTCGGTCGGTTAGTGGTTGCCGACGGTTCATGCTCCGGTCGGTTAATGGTTGCCGGCGCTTCATGCCCCGGTCGGTTCATGCCCTGGTCGGTTCACGGATGCCGGTGGTTCATGCCCCGGTCAGTTAACGGTTGCCGGCGGTTCATTTCCCCAGTCGGTTAATGCTTTAGCAGTGAGTGGCTTGTGTTAACTACTTGGGGCGGCAGCAGGGTGCGAACAGGCCTCCTAACCCAGCGGAAGAGCCCATGTCCTTCCTGCCTGAGGGAATGCGGGTCAACCAGGCTGCTGAATCGACCTGTTGTGAGGTCCGTGTGTGTGCAAGTGTCCCAGAGCACTTGAGGAAACAAGCCTGGACATTACAGGTATGTGGCCCAAATGTGTACTCCCTTCACTTTTATGAGTCACCTGGGTCTGATTGGAGCCTGCTGGCTGTTGACCATGGATCAAATGGATGACAGGTTCAAGGTTTTCCAACGAGTTCCTCTAAATCAGGTTTTCCCAACCCCCAGGCTTGGGTCCGGTACTGGGCCACGGAGAAGTTGCATACGAATATGTTTTCCCCCAAAGGGAGCAATTAATATGTCCCAGACCATTATCTGAGAGAGTAGTGTTTCTCTTGACTTCCCTGAAGCATCGTTGGGGAAAAGAGTCACACACACACACAACACTTGCTGATTGGATGAACAGGATGCCCATCACCTCTTTGACATTCTGACAGTACCCATTCAAATGTGTAATGTCAGTGGGAGGGAATAGGGGTCTGTCTTATTCACAGCAGCAAGCTGACTTGATGAAAAATATACTTATTTCAGCACATTCACTTACAGCGATTTCCTTGATTGGTATGAAAAGAAGTTAGTTGGTGAAATAACTTTGCTGATATCAAGAGGTGCCATGTGTGGTCTGTATGCTGACACTCAGGGATATCTCGGAGGTCCGGGAGTGGGGTATTTAAATCAAATCAGCATCGTCCCAAGTAAAGTGGGCTCTCTTTATTGGAATTACCTTTGCAGGGGCACATCAAAAGTAGTGGCAAAGTCTTCTACAATATCAGGAAAAAAAAGGGTTTTGTTGCCAATCTGAACTCCAATCTGGAGCTGTCGCCATTGTTGCACTGTGTATAAAGATATGGGAAATGCCTTGTGCGTCATTGGGAGTCTGAGAACTCTGGGTTTAGTGTTATTACTGGGTACACGATTGTGTTGTGTTACAGTAGGTGCAATGGATATCAATAGTCTGCACACACTCATTGAAAATGCAGCTTTTGTTTAAGACAGATCATGTCAGATCTTTATTAAGACCATGTAATCGACAATAGATTTTCTCTCAGGCAAATGATAAAAAATGAAAACAGTCAATGCCTTAGTTGCACAAGTGTTCACGCCTCACAAACAATGCTTTGTAGCAGCGCCTTTTACCTGGATTACATCCGTAAGTCTGTTTGGCTCGGTCTCTATCAACCTAGCACACCTGGATTTGGCAATTTTATCCCACACGTTCTCGCAGAAGACTTAAAGCTCAGTGAAATAGCGAGGGGGATCTCCTGTGCTCAGCTCTCTTTATGTCCGTCCGCAGATTTTCAATAGGATTGACGTACGGCCTCAGATTGGGCCATTCCAGGACATTGATCTTCCTTTTTGCAAGCTGTTCCTTGGTTAATTTGTTTAGTGTGCTCAGAATTGTTAGTTTGTGGCGTTGAAAGGTGAAATTCGTCTTTAACGTCCGCTTCACCAGAGAGTCCCAGTGCCTGCCCCTAACCCCACACTGTGTGCCCGACGCTGTGGGCGATGGTGGTATCTTGGCTGCCTCCCTGATGAGCTCCCTCCCTGCCCTGGCATCAAGGTTAGAGAGAGGCCCCGATCTCTGCAATGTACTGGTGGTCCTAGCACTGACCTGTAACACATGTAATATGCCTGGGAGATCTGTTTAGATCTCTCTCCTTATCTGTATCTTTCAACAGTAAGATCCGGGATACCTTCCGTTAGCTCTTTATAGACCATCTCAGCATGCAACCAAGCAAACCTTTGAGGAAATGATCCAGAACAGCTGACTTTATTACAGGCTTCTCATAATCACTTCAGTTGATGTCGGGTGACGGCAAATTACATTTGGAAGTCATTTGGAATGTGACTGGTTGAGTGTTTCGCTCCAGCCAAACACTGAAGCACCTGTAAGGTCTCTACAAAGGACAGCCGTGGCTAGATATACCAAATATGTGGGGTTGTTGTAACCAAGCACATAGTGTAGAGCGGAGCTTAACCCTTAACTCAAGGACACTGTTAATGCAACCCCTTCTCATTTCTCCCCATCCTCCTCTGCGTCTTCCTCATCTCCTCTTTCATCGCGGTTCATCATCATTCATGTGCTTTTCTCTCTGCCTCGCTCAGCATTTATTCTGTACATGGAGACCTAATAATGTAACTGGCGTGGGCTTTGTCCGGTGAGAGGTGGCCTCTGTGAGATTACACCATGTTCTTTCTATCTGTTAACCCCCCCCACCACCACCACCACCACCACCACCAACTTCCCCTCCTCCCTCTATCTTGCAATCATCTCCATATGGTCTCCTTAACCATGAGCTATGATACCGTGCCCGCCTTGAACCCTGTTTTCTTCAGTGGCAGGCTCTGCTCTCCCCCTCTGCTCTCCTCCTCTTGGTTTTACTCTCTATCAACCTCTCACTGTCTGTCCTTTTCTCTCTCCCCCCGCCCCCCCCCCCCCCCCCCCGCCCTCACAGCCGGCGGAACTGGATGCTCGGGTAAGCAGGAGTGTCTGTTTGCTGTTGATCTTACTTCCCTCTCTCCCTCCATTCAAATGTCATGTTTTCATTGTGCATTAAAGCGAGGCTGTGATCACACGCCCCCCTCTCCTCCCGGCCCACACCTCCCCGCTGGCGCCTCCCCCGTCCCCAACAACACTTTGGGAGGTATTCAGCTAGAAAATTGCACATCATCTGCTGGCTGCTGGCGGGGTGAGGTGACCACCACTGCCCAGTGTTGTTCCCAGACGGGAAATGTGATCACATCGGACCATGCATCAGACTGCACACACAGGAGACATTCACTGCGGTTATCACTCACTGTTACCTTACGGCGTGCGTGCGTGCGAGCGAGCGTGCGTGCGTGTGTGGGGCCAATAGGCACGCAAGCGTGGTCACGCGCTGTCACTCTCACCCCCTTGGACTGCTGAACTGGTGTCCTGCTCTGCCCATCTGTCACACTGGGTCAGCGGTCCGACCCAGGTCTGATCACTCCAACTCCTGGGCTGTGTCCCGCGATGCCTGTCGACACTCAAACTGAACGCACCTTCGTTGTGCCTCTCTATTCCAAAATCATTGCAGGGAGGTTGTCCTGCCCGCTCCAGCTACACCCTGGTGTCATCACCGGAGGAATAATTCCCTTCTCTGCACGATTGTTTTAAACCTGTGTTGAAATAACAATGACCATAGATCTGGTGGTTGCAGTGACAAATATGGCTCATAATGCCTTAATATTGCTTGCAGTGCCTTAATATTGCTTATAATGCCTTTAATCGCTTATAATGCCTTTAATCGCTTATAATGCCTTTAATCGCTTATAATGCCTTTAATCACTATTAATGCCTTTATTGCTTTATAATGCCTTAATAGAGCTTTTAATGCCTTAATAGAGCTTATAATGACATAATAGTGCTCATAATGCGTTAATATTGCTTTGAAGGCTTTGATAATGCTTATAAGGCTTTGATAATGCTTATGATGCCTAAATAATGATTATGTTTTAACATTACTTATGATGCCATCATAATGCTTTGTAGGCTGTAACTGCTCTTGGCTGACCATTCTTTCTCTCTTTCCCACCCTCTGTGGCTGAACCTCATCTCTCCATCTCGTCACAGCTGTCTGTTGCTTTGACTGAACGCTGTTACTTCACTTACAGCCCCCTGGACATCAATTCTAGTTCAGCAATGCAATTCAAAAGCTGAACTAATCAAATGTCGAGTGATTGCGGTGTCAACTGCATTTGGATATTATTAATGAATCAGGTACCGGGGGCCCGAGTGCTGCAGAAATGTAACACTGTTGGCGATAACCTGCTATGACAGTCTCATGAATATGTTATGTCAGCTGTATGTCAGATTGGCTCGAAGTGAAGTACTACACGCTCATGGTGACATTTCGTTCCTTCCTCATCTTCTTTGCATGCTGCCAAGCAATTTCCAAGGTGGGTTCTCCTCCGCCTCCCAGTCAAGCTGGTGCCAGGCACAACAGGGTCAGCTGCATTGGGCTCTGAAGCACTAGCTGTTCACCCCTAATCCTGGCCTTCCCCTGCCCACTCGTAGTAGAGCAGTAAAACCTCATGCTTTGTCGTCCCATCGCAATGCATACATTTGTGCCGTTGATAACAATGGCATTTTCAGATGACTTCTGAAGGCCTTTTCTTCTTCTGCTCTCAAAAGGACTGTTCTAAAAAATTAGGATGTGGCTGAACTCTTCCCACGTCCCGAAGTCCATCCACTGTGTTTCATATTCCCATCATCTCTGTTCTCCTCAGGCCAAGCAGCTGAAGAAGAAGGAGGCTGAACTGCAACACCTTGCTGCCTTCTACAAGGAACAGCTACAGGTCCTGGAGAAGAAGGTAATGAGTTGGAGGGAGGTTGCCAGGTGTGTGCCAGTTGAAAGAAATCAACTTAAAGTGCCTAAAAAACACTATCAAAACACTAAAATCCAATCCTTTTAAATAGAGCAATGTCAGAATGTTTAAAATGACTGATGAAAGTAACTTTGAAAACTATGTTTTGACTCTTCATGAACAGGGCCAGTAGTATAGAACTGGATTAAACGAATCCTGTCCTTCGGGAGCTAAGTGCCTCTAGGTGTTCTTACCTACCTGCCACTTCATTAACAAACGGATGTCACTGATTACTCAGAGTGCACACAAGTTAGTTGTAAATGATTTGAAAGTATTTCTATTTGTTCAGAACTGTGAATTACATTGGTAGAGGAGCTCTTTGAATCTTTTTCAACCAGTTTAGGCTCTGAAAGGGCTTTTTAGTGGCTTATTACCGGAATCACGTTTATCTACAGTCCTTTCACAAAACAAAAAAGCAGTTCTGATAAAATTGAACATAAAAGTGTTTTCAAGCTTTTAAGAAATTAGGGCCTTAATTCCATCTATTTCTACTTTCACACGGCACTGGGAAACCAGGGATATTTACCTCAACATGGAAGCTACTGTAGGAGTTCCTTCTCTTACTTCTTGCCCAGTCCAACCATGCATGTGTGTCTGCCATTTTGTTTGTCCCCATGTCTTCATGACACACAGGCCAAATAAAAACGCACATATTGTGGTGTACCCATCTGGAACTAACTATTGAATTAGAAGCTGAAAACATTTCCGACCTTCACATTTATGTTTCTGTCTAATTACCTTTTGTTTCATTGTGTTGTGAATGTGATGTTAATCAACGGGGCAGGATCTGAATTCAATAAATTTTCCAACAAAATGGTTCACTATATGTTAATTTGGGGACCGGTCGAAAAACACGAAACCTTCATGGACATTTAGCTTACACCCTATTGCTAATTAATTGCTAACAGGATTTGTATTCATTGTTGACATTGTGTCACTCTATCTAAAAAAGGGTTTTTCTTCTCCCAGGATTAATCCACAGATAAATTGGAAATCAAATTATATTTACTTTGTATAATTTCTCCCAAATTCTTTCCTCCACCCCAATGCAATACTATGCCCTTGAAAATGAACGGGCTGGGAAAGGTGGGACTTCACCTCATGAACGGACTGGGAAAGGTGGGACTTCACCTCATGAACGGGCTGGGAAAGGTGGGACTTGATCTCCTGAACGGGTTGGGAAATGTGGGACTACACCTCATGCCTTTCAAGCATATAAAACGTGAATGTGGTCCACACGTGATCCACTCACAAGTCTTAGGAATCTCCGGATCAATTCAGTTGTGATGAGTTGAGGAGGGAGAGTGCCAGGCGCAGGACGCAGTATCTCAATTCTGTATTTATTGAACACAGTCCCAAAATAAACCTAATCTGCATGTAAGGTAAAACCTGAAATGTATATCAATACAGCGGACCGCGAAATGCAGCTTAAAGAAATAGAACACCACTCAGTAGACAGCGTAAGTAAACACACATGGAAGAACGACGAACAATGAGAGGGGACTCAGAGGAACCTATATACACACACATATAATGACTAATGGGAACCAGGTGTGGAGATGGGGACGAAACAAAAACCAGACCTGGAATGGATAACGAATGGGATCGGGGGCGGTGGCAGCTAGAAGGCCGGGGGCGTGGCCCGCTGTAAGTGCAGTGAACCAGAGGGGGAGGTGCGGATTTAGGAGGCGATGGGACATCGGTTGAACAAAAGATCCCCAGAAACGTTAGTTCCGCTGTCTCTCATGAAAATATGAACCATTCTGTGTGAAGCTCGTTTGAAGCCAATAGATCTGGGTAAAGATGGTCTCTTATGGATATGTTGCGTGTATCTCAATTCTGCCCCATTATATAGAGTGACTCAAGTCAGGCCGCCACAGCAGTAACCCCACCGGGCAGTCCCCGATCAGAGGACTTACCAGAGGAATCGATTTGACCATAATTTGACCACGAACAGTGTCACTCATGGGGGCTACACTCTAACGTTTATTCAAATCGTTTATTTTGACGGTGGTCGTCAAGTGGCTTAGCGACGTGTTTCTCGTTAGCCCGACTTGGCAGAATTAGCCACAGCGCTGGCGCAGAGATGGATATATTCGGGAACAAAATAACAAATGAGGCCCACTGAACACTATCCAATTACCCTTGCCACAGTCCAATCGCATTTGTTATTCAGGACATCCTGGTAAACCATCCTGCTGATTGGAATAAGCGGACGTGTGTTGGTACATTTTTGCACGATGCTTGCTTGACTAGGAAGTCTCTTCAGACTACGGGAGAGAGAGTAAGTGACAGAAAAAAACGGTGCTATTCTACATAATAATTTACATAATGTGCATACACACACACACATACACACACACACACACACGTTGGCAAAAGATGGAGGGGGAATAGCAAGTTTAAGGGCACATGCAAATTGCCGATACACACCCACGCTGCAGTGTTTACCCACTGGAGTCCTGAAGGTACTGTTTGTCATTCTGTGTCCCCGGCTGTCACCTCTTCGCCTTGGCAGAAGGATAAACAGAGAGGAGTCTTATCGTGGCCACCATTCGCCTTCTTCGGCATTTGAGGAAACCTTTTACATAAGTTAAGTTAAGTGGACGTGCTTGCTGCTCTGCACTGGCTCCCGTTCGTAACGGGAATGAGAGAATTATTGGGGAGGGTGGTCCCTTTCACCGACTTTATTGCTTCAGAACTGGCGGAGAAAGAGAGAGGGAGATCTGGACTGAATTTTCAGAATTAATTACTATTTTGGTATTAACGTTTTTTTAAATATACACTACTGTTCAAAGATTAAGGATCATGTAGAGATGTCCTAGACATTGTTAATGTTGTAAATGACTATTGTAGCTGGAAACAGCCTTTTATGGAATATCTACAAAGGAGTACAGAGGCCCATTATCAGCTACCATTAGTCCTGTGTTCCAGTGGCATGTGGTGTTTGCTATCTCAAGTTGATTATTTTGAAAGCTTAACTGATCATTAGAAAACCCTTGTGTAATTATGTTAGCACAGCTGAAAACTGTTGTGCTGATTGAAGAAGCAATAAAACTGGCCTTATATGGACTAGTTGAGGATCTGGAGCATCAGCAATTGTGGGTTCTATTACATACTCAAAATGGCCAGTAACAAATAACTTTCTTCTGAAACTCATCAGTCTATTCTTGTTCTGAGCAACGAAGGCCATTCCATGTGAGAAATTGACAAGAAACCGAAGATCTTGTACAACGCTGTGTACTACTCCCTTCACAGAAGAGCACAAACTGGCTCTAACCGGAATAAACGGAGGAGTGGGAGGCCCCGGTGCACAACTGAGCAAGAGGACAAATACTTTATAGAGTCTAGTTTGAGAAACCTCAAACTGGTTCTTAACTGTCAACTGTCAACAACGTCAACAGTGAAGAGACAACTTCGAGATCCTGACCTTCTAGGCAGAGTTACAAAGAAAATGCCATATCTTAGACTGGCCAATATAAAGAAAAGATTAAGATGGGCCAAAGAACACACTGGACAGAGGAAGATCGGAAAAAGGGGTTATGGACAGACAAATCTAAGCTTGAGGTGTTTCACAAAGAAGAACATTTGTGAGACACGGACCAAATGAAAAGGTACTGGAGGAGTGCTTGACGCCATCTGTCAAGCATGGTTTCAGGTTTCAAGGTTTATTTGTCAAATGCACTGAACAACACAGCGTCATCCTGTACAATGAAATTCTTATGACATGGCACCCGACAAACTAGGTAGTTGGAGTTAAGAAGAAGAGTATAAGCAAAAATATAGTTAGACAGAAAATAATACTAGAAAAAACAGCCATAAAAAAAACACTGTACACTAGCAGCGATAAAAAAAAAAAAAAAAAAAGAGTACTGTAAACTAGCAGCAATCTGGGTAGTATATTGGTAGTGCAGCAATCTGGGTAGTATTATTGAACATTTAGATATGGCAAGTATGGCAGTGATATACATAACAGTGTGACCTAGCACCAATTGATAGTTATTGAAATATTAGATACATGTGAGTGCAATAAGCTTATGAATGGTGGCACAGGACACTACAACTACGTAGTGAGAAATAAGAAAATCTAGTAATGCAGCCTGAGAGGAGGTTAATATTTCCCATTGATTTTGCTATATTTTGTATTCAAACTTATTTCATGTATATTTTCATGGAAAACAATTTTTGAATGGTAGAGTATATTGTTTTGATCCATTCTTCTTCTGTTATGTGCCTTTTTTTCTCAACTTTCATTTATTATATTGACATTGTATTTACAATTTAATAGGCTCCTTATCCAGAGGGATTTGCAGTTAGTGCATTCGTCTAGCTGTCTTATCTACTGTGTCTACCTAGTACTGTTTGCATGCCAGTAAGATGTAAAGAAGGAGGTTTCGGTACTGGACACTTGCTGCTTTTCTAAGACAGTCTGACTTAGACACAAGGACACTCACACATTCAATAGCCTTTTGTAAGTGTCAATGAGCTCATTCAAAAGACTTGAGCAAAGACCTATAGCTGGGAAGCCTTAACTTCTGCAAAGCATTCATTGCAATCACTATTGTTCATATCAAAGAGCTGTAGCTAACCAAGCATGTTTTTCCAGACATAAATACCTGTCGATAGCTTCCCCTTGAACAGGGTGGGAGGAAGGTGACTAGATTCTGCTAGATAAAGATTTCTTTACAAAGCTGATGATCCGGGGAATAATTATAATTTCCGCACTGAAGTACGCCGCAACCCACAATTAAGTTAAAAATGATTGTATTTGATAGTACACCTTTTATAACATTGAGACAATCAATGATATTTTGTTATTTGTGGGAACGCTAGGAATTAAAATAGAGCAATGTTAAGCTTCTTGGGGTTTTACAAGAACGAGTCTCCAAAGTATTTGGGGGTCAACCTCACTATGCCCAAAATAATGATAAAGTGCTGATTAAATACACATTGTTTACTGGGGTAATGACAGTTTTTTTTTTCTTAATAAGATTTAAATGTGAAAGAAGCGTGGTTCAAAATGAAACAGAAATGGAAGTTCAGAGATATTTGGCCATATTGCTGTATGATCTATGTAGAAATGCCTGACTTAGTGCCTTTCATTGGTGCAGCTACAGTTGGAAGTAGAAAATGTAAACATCTCTGTTTATCACAACCGCATATAGCAACTGTCTATAGTTATAGTAACTGCTGTATATTAAAAGCATATATAGCAACTATCTATAGTTACAGCAACCATTTTACAATAGCATATAGCAACGATCTGCAGTTATAGCAACTATATTACAAGCCCATATAGCAACTACCTATATTTATAGCAACTATTTTATAGCCGCATATAGCAACTATCTAAAGTTACAGACACTATATTACAGCCATATAGCAACTATCTATAGTTACAGCAACTATTTTACAACCACATATAGCAACTATCTGTAGTTACAGTAACTAAATTACAACTGTATATAGCAACTATCTATAGTTAAAGCAGTTATGACTACACATCAGATTTACTCTTATTGAGTTTTCCTTGTCAATCAAAAAGCCAGTCAGTGTTCATTTGCATTTTATTTGAGGGGCAACAGAAAATCACACTATTGCCAAATCCTGCCCTAAAGCAACCCAACTACCGTTGTCTCCTCATAGTCATCCACTCAAGTCCACATAGTTCTAAAACCATTGTCAGTGTGCTAGCTCAGCAGTATTAGCTTTCTCGGACCAAACTGTTCATGCAACAGCTCAAACCCAGAGCTGTCTGCTTTGCTAACATGTGACTACCGTCCTTGACAACACGAACCGGGCGGAGCTATGTTACGTGATCCAAATCAAAATAACGTGGGGGATCTCTATTATGTATTTAAACAACAGCAGTCGGACAGCACTTACACGCACATTGCGTTGATGTCTTGATCAAGCCAGGCTCTTCCCAGTGATGAGGCTAGCCACACACAGATTAGTGAATAAATCCCAACTAATTGCTGTGTGATCTTCCTGAATCAACATTTGACACTGGCTTAACTCTAGGCCTTCTGATTGTGTGATTAGAGGTCTGTTGTGTGTTCATGTGTCTGTATCTGTCTGTTTGTGAGAGACACATGCATACTTTGGGCAAGTTTGCCAAAGGGATGAAATGCGAGGGAAGTGTGTACGTATGTGTGTTTGCACAAAGGCTCTGGGTGCTTTTTGAGGTGGCCACTGTCTCTGAATGCAGATAATACGACTGACACACACACACACAGACACAGAAACACACACACACACAGAAACACACACACAAACTGACAACATTAACAGACACACATACAAACACACAGATTCACCCACAGACACACACACACACACGCACTTTATCTCTCTCTCTATTTAGCTATGCCTACTAATCTGTTCTCAGTTTCCAGGGAAATCTTAAAGGAGCTGTCGCCGTGCGGAAGTATCTGCAGTTACTATGTAAACAAGTCGCTTTTTAAAATGCACCTGTTTTAATCCCCCTTCATTTCCTTTTGTTGAGTTCCACTACCGAAAATAATCCTTCTGCCGCCCAAACTAAAAGCGTGAAAACACCCTCAATCCTGACATCAGCTCATCTCAATCCATGACTGCTGGAGCCAGCGTGCACACACATACACACACACTCACACGTTACACACACTCACACGTTACACACACTCACACAATGTACGTTAATCCCCGAACAAGGCCCCCCTCTTTTCCCTCATCCCTCTCTTTCACCATTTACTCATTCCTCTTTTCCACCAGGGAGGGTTATCTGCTCCTCCATTCCTTTTTTTCTACGTTAGCTGTTTGCTAACAATGGCGGCCAACAGCTTGGATGGTGTTTAAGACAGGCTGTTGTGTCCTCGCTGTCACCAGGCTCTACCTGCTGAGCCATTCGGGACCACGTCACCATTAATGAGAGCTTGTGGTGTTAAATCCCGTATCACACATCCTCTCCCAGAACCACCAGTGCCAAACCACTCTTCCTACACAATACTGGTCCTCCATCTCTCCATCATTGGGGGCTTTGGTGTGCACGTCATGTGACCAGATATAGTAAGGGTTGTGGTGTGGACATCATGTGGCCAGACGTATGGACAGCCATGTGATCATCATGTGATTAGACAGAAGTGTGGGTTGTTTCCTTAAAAACCTCTGTGTCGCCATCATCCCTGAAGTTTCTAACCAAGCAAATGTAAAACAGAAAATAGGACAAAATACATGGCCAACCATGAGAGTGAAAACCATCTCACCATTAGTTCCCTAACGTCTGTGGCGTGAACAAAGTTCCTGATGACAGCACGGTTGCAGGCCTGATATCCAATGACGAGTCGGCCTTCTTGACCACTACCAGCATACGACTGAGTAGTACAAGGAGTCAGCTGGTTAAGCTACTTGGTTTGGCAACGCAGCAACGACTCTCATGTTGGTGCTGCCTGGTTCTGAGTCCTACTGACTCCATCGTGAAGTTTGTTGATGACGCCACGGTTAGGGAGCTGGCGCCGTGCTGCCTGGTTCTGAGTCCTACTGACTCCATCGTGAAGTTTGTTGATGACGCCACGGTTAGGGAGCTGGCGCCGTGCTGCCTGGTTCTGAGTCCTACTGACTCCATCGTGAAGTTTGTTGATGACGCCACGGTTAGGGAGCTGGCGCCGTGCTGCCTGGGCGCACACTTTACCCTCTTAGTCAGCACAACAGAGAAGAACATTGCTGACTTTAGGAGGCAGTGAATGGAAACCGAGAGTTGCCAGTTCCTCTGCAGTGACTTTGGATCATCAAAGGGCACAACAGCAACGCTGTACTCCCTAATTAGACACCCTCTACCGATACTACCGCTTAACCATCCACAGCATTCTGGTCACAGGCTGGTCTGGGAACTGTTCCTGACTGACTTCCATCACAGGCTGATCTGGGAGCTGTTCCTGACTGACATCCATCACAGGCTGATCTGGGAACTGTTCCTGACTGACATCCATCACAGGCTGGTCTGGGAACTGTTCCTGACTGACATCCATCACAGGCTGATCTGGGAACTGTTCCTGACTGACATCCATCACAGGCTGGTCTGGGAACTGTTCCTGACTGACATCCATCACAGCCTGGTCTGGGAACTGTTCCTGACTGACCTCCATTGCAGGCTGGTCTGGGAACTGTTCCTGACTGACCTCCTCACTCAAACCAATGCCTGAAAAAGCCCCTCATGTTATTATTATTATTTATGTTTACTGTCTTTTCTGCAGCAATGTTGAGTAGGGATCTGTAAGTAAGCAATTTGTTAGCTGGAAATACCTTCTGTATCATGGAGTAACATATGACAAATAAAACTTGAAGTTCATCCAAGCGTCCGTTCTTCTATCCCTGTGGATGAAAGCTTGCTGAGTTTAGTCTGTGTGTGTGTGTCTTCGCGTGTGTCTGGAGGCAGATCTATGATCCACTCAGCCAGATGTGGGATTTGAAGTTGGCAGTCCGTAAACCCTTTCACCTTCCCATCTGTGCCAATGCACACACATAAACACTGGTTGTCCTTCCCTCTGCCGTTCTGCCTCTGTGTTCTGCACTCCTCGGGACAATGCTTCAGCCCCCGTGGCTTTTTTCTCCTGTTGTATGTTTCGCCCGGCCTGGCTCCTCTAAATATCTCTGGAGTATTCACTTTGACTGTGTGTTTAGTTACACTTAGCTAGTTTATTTCCCGCGGCTAACTCTCCCCGTATTTACGAATCTGAGCGTTATCAGGTTAGTATGTCACTACTTGTCCCTGGAGCTCCTTCTACCTGCCCCCTTGGAGGAGTGACATTCCAGGCCAGTCCAGCTGCCCCATCCGTGGGGAGATTTAGAGAGGACAGAGGCCAAATCCTCCATGGTTAATCCAACACTGTGCACCTGCCCAACCTGAGCATTGGCAGTCATACCTGAGTTGCTTCTGACGCGGGGCACTTTAATACCGTGCTTTTCTCACTAACCTTGTGGACCCTAGTTAAACGTAGTGCCCTACAATATCATGATAGGTCGTCATTTGGAACACTGCCATGGAGTCATTCATCCACTTGGGAAGAATCACCAAGGTAACAGAGGGTCGCTGGCCAGAAATCAAATGGATTATAGACTCAGGATTTAGGAATGCTCTGTTTCAGCTCATAGACACCTAACAGTGTCCTTGTCCTTGCGGAAAAAGTCTGTCATAAATGCATTCTTCCTCATTTAGGGAGTTGCATCTTCAAGATTTCCACATTTTAGTTGTTTCATAGGCGAAGGACAGAATGCCAGGATAGAATGGTGTAGAGAGGGAATGTGAGAGGTGGACAGTGATGTCTCTTAGTGACTAATGACAGGGATTACTCAATAAATGAGGATGACCAACCGCAACAGAAAGTACAGGATTTTCAATGTACATGGATAAAATGTCGATGTACATGCTAGCGACGTCTACATTGCCATAAAGTGCGATCAGAATTACAGGTTAATAGATCAGGGGCTATAATTTAGTTTTGGTCCACCTGAGATCCGGGGCTATTCATTAAAGACGCCACGGTAAGAGTGTGTGAAATAGAAAGCAATAATGGGACTGTTCCTCTTTTCTCACTACAGTAATGATCATCCCCACCTCTCCCTTTGTTGGGAGTGCCAGGGGTCATGGGGAGTTGGGAGGACCATGTCGTTGGGAGTACCTGGGGTCATGGGGAGTTGGGAGGACCATGTCGTTGGGAGTACCAGGGGTCATGGGGAGTTGGGAGGACCATGTCTTTGGGAGTACCAGGGGTCATGGGGAGTTGGGAGGACCATGTCGTTGGGAGTACCAGGGGTCATGGGGAGTTGGGAGGACCATGTCATTGGGAGTACCATGGAACAGTGAAGCAGCTGTGTGTGAGTGTGTTGTGTGAAAACCATAGCAAGTGGAGGTGGAGGTTGAATTTCTACCACTGCTGGTGTAGAAAAACTAAACTGGACATTGTCTTCAAGAGTGAAAAGATTTGGATTCACTGAGGTGTAAAACGTTGGACTTTCCACAAAACCAAGTTTGAGTGTTAATCAAAGCCGGTGCTTCGCGTTGCTATGGTTTTTACTGGTGTGTGGTGTAGTTGAAGTGATGGCAGCTGATTAGAAAATAATGAAAATATTATGCCCTGTAGGGACTAGTCCCTGTTTAAGATGTAATTGCTGTTTAAATGCCACCACTCCACACACTAAATACAATTTTATTGAGTTCGACCCGAACATTGGGGATCAGGTTTGCTGCTGACACTGTTCCGTCAAAAGGGCCCCTTTTAACGAATTTGACATTTCAGATGTATTTAGCTAAGCTGGCTTATCAGAATTTGAAATGCAGCAACAACAAATAAAACAATCTATAAAGCAGCCCTAACCCAATGAAGGGATTCAGATGTACAAGATGTTAACCTTCTAATTGGTATAACCAAGCTGTTCTGTAATTTATTCATTTTTTGGGGCATTTCGTTCCAGAATCTTGACCACTACCAGCACACGACTGAGCAGTACAAAGAGGCAGCCACAAAGGCCGAGGCTCATATCAAGTAAGTACCCTCGACTGATCTTAGACATAAGTCTTCCCAAACAAATGCAAGTTACATGCTGGGAGTATACTAGTTATTCATACCAAGTCACCATATCTGATCAATAAAAACATGGCACTGTCTAAGTTCAGTTTAGTTACATTAAGAGTAAACGTTGTCAACCAAAGCCTAATGGAACACGTTTTGATATCACACCATTGCCTACAATTCTGAGGATTAAGACAGACCTATGTAATCAGTTCAGCAATGCCGGCCTGTCAGCCTACTACAAACACGTTTGCAACAAGCCTAACTACAGTTCAGTGTGATGACATTATGTAAAATATTTGTGGACCGCTTTTCACTTGCTGAATTAGTGGATACGGTAGGAGTAGAAAATAAACCTTGATCAAACTATGCAATTAGACATTTAAAGCTATATTGAATAAGTAAGTAGATGCACCACGTTTATCCCTGTTGCCCAGGCGATACTGGTTTGTGGCTGGCATGACCAGGCTGTTTGTGCCCTAGTGTGCGGGCTGGGGACTGTTTCTCCCGTCAGCTGTATATAATCAAGGTATAACCAGGGTGCGAACACTGGATAAGACCGACCTGATCTTAGCAGTGTTACAGAAAAATGACCCGTTCCTGATGTTGCAGATGTGTGCTTCAGATGAAAGGTTGGAGTCACAAATCAAACCAAGGTTTCTGTCAGCCAGGGGAAGTTGTGATTGTGTCATTATCCAGAGAATGTGGAGCTAGTTATAATGGGTATATCAATGAACAACTATTTAGAACTAGATATAGACGTTTAAAATGTGGCCTGGAGTTCCCATAAAGTGCTAAAAAGTTTGGATTAGAAAAAAAAAATCTGTATTATTAAGTTATAGATTCTCAGCTTCAATTTTAGTATATTTCAGGATTTAAAAATGACTAGTTTACAAAAAGTGGTTCTAGTGAATTCTGGTGAATCTAAAAACAAACCATAGTTTAGCATGTGTAGTTCAATAAAGGAAAAAGTTTACTACAAATGTTTGCATTACTTTAATCCAATGGCACCATTTACAGTGCATGATAGTTCATGTTTAGTGGAGCCTTTTTCCATACTGAGTTCCCAGAATCCACCAGGGGTTCCACAGGGAGACACCAGGGATCTGCTGAACAGTCGGGTAATACACACAACAGTCAGCTCTGACGCAATACGTCACTAAAGAATTTAAATATTGATTTTATTCATGTCCTCCCAAAGAACATTGTTAGGTAATATTTCCAATATATCGGTCTTTAATGTTTCCTATGCAAATTATATATCATTAACTGGGTTTTAAGCTTTATTTAGTTTCTTGCTGTTTTAATGGACTTGTGGTAAAACAATGTGTAGTGATTATGACAACAACAACTTTAAATGTTGGACTTTCATACAAGTAAAAAAATTATCCAGTTTCGGGTTGCCTTTCTTGTTTTAAATACATGATACCAAAATCCAACATTGCAAATTAGTGCAAAGGTGAGAGTAAAGCAGTGCGTGGATGGCTACGAGGAAGGCTTTCCGCATTCTCCACCTCTCCGGGATCCGTTGGGAGTTCTTGTGATGATACAGGGCTGTAGATACAACTGGATGTAAATTATTCCCTCAGTGGCTTTCTAGGTTACCGAAAGAATAAATCGGCCACCAATGTTCTTGAAAAAATTAAAATAAACAGTAGATAAAAATGCTTAAATCCATACTTAGAAAAGGGCCAGTGAGGGAGATTTGAAGTGTGGGTCTTTTGGAAGCAGCTGTTGGAAGACCGGGTTATTTTCATGGAGCACTGATTGCCACTGTACTGGCACTGCCAGGATCTAGATTCTGCCAATTTATACTGCTCCCTTCTCCTTTCCCCCTGACAGCCCCATTCATTATTTCCCTTTTAAAAAGAGAGGAAATTTGAAAGCTTTTTGTGTTTCTTGGAAGGAGTGCGGAGTGATTCTCACAAATCTGATGAAAGCCTCGTAATTCGTTTAGATTGTTAGACTCCTCTGTGATTTCATCAGGCTTGTCAGACAAAAAAAATAAAATCCAGATAAATCAACACCTGGTAGCACGGCCAGGACAGGACACAAAGATATTGTATTTTATGATGTGTTTTCTGGGGTTTTGATTCATATTTGGGCCCCACGAGGATCCATTGATTTGGCTTCTGCTAATCAGAGTCCTGATAAAATACCAGATATCAAAGGCCTGGCCCTGTCCTTTCTAAGTTTCCTATTCAGCCCTGTGTCTCAGCTCGTCAGCAGTCTGCCCTTCAGCTCCGGTCCAGTCCACTGAAACGTAGTGTCCCGGGAAACTACCTCCACATTTCCAGGTACCGTCCTGAGAGGATCGTAATCGCTCCATTTAGGAATTCCGTCCGAGTTAAACGTCAAATTAAATAAATGTATTTGTATCTGATGAGCCGTTTTGGCTCCTGGAATGGGAGTCCTCCCTGGAGGACTGCTCTGTAATTTAATATGTGTGCAATTAGTGAGTGTTTAATTAAGTGACATTTAAAACGGACCTCGTTTGAGCCCACTCATGTCACTTGGTAAGTCCTCGCCACGGTTTGTGGAATTTCTCATGGTTTATTTAGCCTTTCCTCGCTGTTTGTGTTCCCTGTGACGTGCCACTTCATTGGATTCGTTTTTTCAAACAGTTCGTAATGGATAAGTTAATAATGCATAATAGAGGATAACCCTTTTAGCGTAGGATCACGCTATGAAGTGTTATGGCATGTTTATGATGCCATAAGCAAAGTGGGGTCGTGCGTGTCACGCCCGGTCTACGTCTGCCTTTATAAGCAAATCTGTCCAAGAACAACGGAGCTGATTGAAATGAGTCAGCACCTTTCACCCCTTTCATACGGACCCAGAACTGAATCAACAGCTCGGACTTGAGTTCCGATCTTACCGAGATTAGGGTGGAGCTATAAGGGAATGAGACGCAGTCTGTAAGCCTAACTGATTGACTCACACCAGTCGTACGACATGTTTTCCCAAATCACGGGATTGAAAGACAGAGCTGGATAAGACCTTTCATTAAAACAGGTGGCCCCCTGACACTAGATAAGAACTGGGGGATAAATCTCCCAATCCCACTGATATATGGAGATGTGGTCTTTGAAGCAGGTTTTCCAGAGGCTGTGTGTCACACGGGGGCCGAGAGAGAGATAAAAAAAAAAAAAGAAAAGTGAAAAAATACTGTAAGAGAATTTTGGATTGTGAAACCTTTTAATGGATCTGTATGAGTAATGTGAACTGGGTCAGGACTGGACTGGGCCAGGACTGGACAGGCTCTGTCCCTGGTGGAGATCAACATCCTCACGCTGGTTTTGTGAGGAGAGAAACCGCATAATAGACTAATAGTCTGTTGGGTAGTGCCACAGCTGAAGGTGAACTAAAACACACCACAAAGTTGGGGCCCCACGCACGCACGCGCGCACACACACACACACACCATGAGGATTCCACGGGCCCCCGGCGCTGTCAAAGAAACACTGGTCGTGTGCGAAAAACAGCTTGCCAACAACCACAGTGAGCAAAGACACACTGACCTACTCGTACCATACAGGCTTGTGGAACCAGTCAAACTGGAATATCAGGCGGTCTGGCGCGTCACATAAACCGCCTTGAGGTGAACTGTCCTGTACAGGGGATTTGGTAGACTTGCCAGAAGTCATTCCGTCTGCCCAGTACAAGTTACGGGCAGATGTTACGGGCCTGAGCTAGTCCAATGGGTTTCAGCTCTGTTGAGTCCCCCCTGGGCCATGTGGACCACCAGCCACTAATATGTTTCAGTTACGATTGAGACCGGGAGCCAGAGGGGCAGACATTGGCACTAGATAACGTGTTAATACCAAAGCCACTCCTAATATACAGGCATGGACAGACAGGAGGTTGGAGGACCATATGAGGAGAGATGAGGGGCCATTTGAAAGAGAGGGAGAGAAGCAATAAAGCCACCAGGAGTGAATATAGGGAGAAGAACAAGACCGAGACACGGGAAGAGCGAGTGAGTCAGTGACAAATAATACACCACACACGCACACGCACACACGCACACACACGTAGTCAACAGAGGAGAGCTTGCAGAGGCCCTCTGTTCTTCCTGCTTCAGTAAATTGAATAATCACTGTGTGGTCAGTGTAGTGTGAAATGGCAGCGTGACCACAGCACAATGAAACGATGCCCAAATTGTGACAGAACATGATGAGCTCAAGCTGGCTGAATATAAAGTGTGTTTGTGTGTGTGTGAGAGTGAGGGATGGGAAGCGTGTGCATGTGTGTGTATGCGGTTGAACAGTTTGTGTGTGTGTGTGTGTGTGTGTGTGTGTGTGTGTGTGTGAGAGCATTGGTTGCATTTGTGTGTTCACTCTCACACACACACACACACACACAGCGACGCACACACTAACGTGCAGACATCTCAGCAGGAGCCATCCTAAGTAATGAGCAGTGTACTGTGGTTGGACACAAGAACCTTTTGGATGCTCAACACAAATGGACCTGGGATCCCACAGCATGTATTAACAGAACGCAGGGCATTTCTTTCCACTGCTTAATTGTCCCGTTGTTCGCGGCAGTAATGGATCTGATTTTAACTGGATGTTAATCGATTTGACTGCTTGTCAATTCGATTCCTTTCAGTTCACTTGTGTTAATTTCTAGTCAATTGATTTGGTTAGATTCAGCTCCATTTCGTGTCAGTCTCATGTGGTGTGCGTGTGTGTGTGTGTGGGTGCGTGTGTGTGTGTGTGTGTGTGGTCTCCAAGAATCTCCCATGATATCAGCCTTCTAATGCTTAGTTTTCCTGTCTGGGACTATTCATTTGGCTGACTGAATTCTAAAGTGTTATGGATATTACAGCAATATTCTGGCAATTTCTGTTTTGATCCAAACGCAGCTATATCACCTACAAGCTCCAGGCTACAGTGAGTTAGGCTCCACTTTCACACTGCCTAAAAGTCAAGAAGTACCCCCACTGTGCTGTTTTTTGACAACCTCAATTCCATGTCGGCAGACATTAATAACTCTGCACTCTCCCCTCATGCAGACAGAATAATAAAATGCTACACTGCCATCATCCCAGTCTCCCCCCCCCCCTTATTTATTACAGTCTTCTTCCTGTATATTACTTTATTCCCCATGCAGGCTGCGCAACAGCTCACAACTCATGCTTTCCTCGTAAATCCCCAATTCAGAGAATAATAATGGGAAACTTTAACGATTAGAGCTTAATTCGCTCTCTGCGTTATGCTTACAGATGCAAACCATGACGGCAGGAGCAATTGGAATGTTTTTTATTAAAAAAATTTACTTAGCTAACAAAGTAGCACGGCTAATGTTTTTCTAATAAGACTTCACCTTTAATTTCACTCAAAAGACAGTAGCGGCAGATTAGGAGAGGCAATTTTCTGCTTCAGATTCCCCTTGTTAACAGAACCGTCCTATTAGAAAGCTCTCCTTTGCTGCCAATGCAGTGAATTCTAAAGGAGAAGAAAAACGTTTTGTCCTTGTTCGACAAAATGGCTGCCACCTGTTGATATGCAACAGTGGAGGTAGAAGAGTCGGAACCGAGCTACATGCGCTGTGTGTTTGGAGCCTTTTTAAAGGGTCTGATAAAATCAAAAGGGCTTTTTCCATGTCATTTTCAGTGTCAGTAGAACAGTAAAAATGTATATCTGTACCCGGCATTACAGAATGTTGTAAAATTGATGGTTTGACTGATTTGTTGACATGAGCTCATGTACTTCTATGGGTATGACGAAACATGTTTATGTTCAGTGATTCTAACTCCATTCGTGACAGGTTGTCAGGTATCCTGAATTCAGTCACTCTACACTGTAGCGTGCATAAGAACAGCCGTCGCCATCATATGTTGTCGATATGCCTTTCTAGATTTTAGGCTGAATCCCAATATCACACTTCATCAATGACAGTTTAATGAGCGGTGAAGGACACCCCTACTGGATTATTGTGCAGGTGATGTGTGGCCTGCAGAACGTTGGTCCTTTATGACTCTGTGACACAGTGGAGGGATACTGACCAAGACCTCAACTGGATTTGGCTTTATGAAGGGTTGTTTGAGGTTTTCTTTTCATATTTACGTTTAATTAATTCTTCAAATGTGTTAATTTCAATGAATGGACACCCTTGGGGCCACCAGGGGGCACAGTTGTTCTCTTCTACTGCTTTAAAGGGCTCTATAAAGACATTGTGTAAGACATCTGCTCCATTTTTAGGGCTGAAAAGTTTTTTGGGGAATCACTACACGGGAATATTGATCTATTATGGTTTTCTAAAGATACTTCAGGACAAAGCTTAAACTGAAAGTGCTATATCTCATGTTTGTGTTATGAATATTATGGAACTTTTGGATTTGAATTCAAAATAATACAACTGATATCGCTCTTTGTTAGGTACAGGTGTCTTTATTGTTTAAAACCTACTGTATACTCCTTGTGTGCAGAATACATTTGCTTCAAACGTGTTCTGTGATTTGTTTAAACCGCCACAGTAATAGGCCGAAGCCAGTCAGACATTCATGCCTGCTGAAATCCAACACATTGCTTTTGCCTTAGAAGAAGCTGCTAGCCACGTACAAAACTCTCAAGTCTCATATGAGAATTATGAGCATATACCGTATGACTCATAATATGGTCATTCATTAGTTAAAATTTATGTAGCAGAGAAGGAATGTCAGGGACTATTTTAGGCAAGACAGACCTGCTCTTATTATGAACTCCATTAACTGGTGCCGTCCATCAATAATGTCTAAATCATGACTTGGTTGGGTGGGGCTTGGACAAGGGCGGTACCCCAGCTTGTCACACCGACTGACCGTTAGCACGTCATAAGGTGTCATGGTTCATATTTTATGACAGTGTGTCACCTGACCTGCTGGCAAGGGTGCCACAAGGGACGAGGAGTCTGACTAATGGTTTCCAGGGTTACCGTTTGTCTGAGCTGTGAGGGTTATTTGTCATCGTTCCATACATCCTGCTCTCTCCCGCTTTCTCTCTCCGGATGTTTCCTCGTCCCTGTTCATGAATATTATTGTTAATTTGTCAGTGTCTAGTTCAGCGCGCGGTCCGTCTTCCAACTTATTCATATGTGAAAGATGCTGGATTCTGTAATTACAGCGTGGGGCTGCGGGAGGGAAGCGGTTGTGTGTGCATGCCAGCCGGCTGGAGGTCGGGCGGAAAGGGCAGATATGTCAAATAACCTCCTCGTCCAACAGAACGCTGGTCGGCTGGCTTACTCATTTATGTTAGCTGTGCTGTTAACTTGCCGGCAGCACACGAGCAAGAGAGAGGATGCGGGATACAGAAGTCTTTTTCCGCTACTCTTCCTGTTGTGCTCCAGGAGTTGTGGAGTGTCTTTCACATTTCCAGTTTTCGCTTTGATTTGTTTTTTATGGAGTATGTCGAAGTTATACAACCCTATTTCCAAAAAAGTTGGGACTCTGTAAAATGCCAATAAAAAGAGAATGCAAGGATATGCTAATCGTTTATCCCTATATTTTTTTGAAAATAATACAGAGACAACATATCAAATATTGATACTGAGAAAATGCATTGTTTTGGTAAAAATCCATGCCCATTTAGAATTTTATGCCAGTCAGCAACACATTTCAAAAAAGTTGGGACAGGGACATGTTTACCACAGTGTTGCATCACCTCTTCTTTAAACTATCCTCTGTAGCGTTTGGGAACTGAGGAGACCAATTGCTGTAGTTTTGAAAGTGAAATGTTTTCTCATTCTTGCTTGATATAGGATTTCTGCTGCTCAACAGTTCAGGGTCTCCTTTGTCATATTTCTTGTTTCATAATGCACCAAATGTTTTCATTGGGTGGCAGGTCTGGACTGCAGGCAGGCCAGTTTAGCATCCAGACTCTTATTACGGAGCCATGCTGTTGTCATTTGTAATTTGCTTTGCTTATGTGGCATTGTCTTGCTGAAAAAAGCAAAGCCTTCCCTGAAAATGATGTTGTCTGGATGGCAGCATGTGTTGCTCCAAAATCTGTATATATTGTTCAGCATTAATGGTGCCTACACAGATGTGCATGTCACCCATGCTGTGTGCACTAAAGCACCCCCATACCATCCCGGATGCTGGCTTTTGAACTGTGCACTGATCCCTCTCCTCTTTAGCCAAAGGACACGGTGTCAATGTTTCCCAAAAATAATCTCTAATTTTGATTTGTTAGGCCAGAGGACAGTTTTCCACTTTGCCTTAATGAGCTTGGGCCCAGGCACTTTCTGGATCTTGTTTATTTATGGTTTCTTCTTTGCATGGTAGAGTTTATGGATGCAGCGATGTACTGAGTTTACAGACATTGGTTTTTGGGAGTGTCTCAAAAACCATTGCAGTGATGTCCACTCGTGTCTGTTTTTAATGCAGTGCCGTCTGAGGGCCTGAAGATCACGGCCATCCAATATTGTTTTCTGGCCTTGTCCCTTGCGTACAGAGATTTCTCTAGATTCTCTGAATCTTTTAATGAAACTATGTACCGTAGATGATGAGATCCATACTCCTTAAAATTTTATGTAGAGAAACGTTATTGAGAAATGATTGTACTATTTGCCCATGCAGTCTTTCAGAGAGTGGTGAACCTCTCCCCATCCTCACTTCTGACAAACCTATCCTCTCTGGAATGATCTTTAATACCCAATCATGTTACTGACCTGTTTCCAATTTACCTAATTAGTTGTGAGATGTCCCAGCTTTTTCAAAACGTGTTGCTGGCATCACATTCAAAGTGTGGAAATATTGTTTAAGAAACAATGATATTTCTCAGTTTCAACATTTGATATGTTGTCTTTGTACTATTTTCTATTAAATACAGGGTTTAAAGGATATACTCATGAATGATTGCATTCTGTTTTTCTTTACATTTTACACAGCGTCCCAACCTTTTTTGGAAACAGGGTTGTAATATGAAGTATGTCAAAGACAAAATATGAAGTATTCCCACGAAGCAGATTACAGAATGCCTACATTGAATTAATGTGCCGCCCGTCTCAACAATCAGACCCTGGCCAAGACGTATCTCTTCGCTGTGTGTTCCCACTCAGACCCGTACCGGCCACGTCCGTCTGTCCGGAGCTGCAGGCCCAGGTGTTACAGTGCTACAGACAGAACCAGGAGCAGACCCTTCAGTGTTCCGGCCTGGCCAAGCAGTACATGGACTGCATCCAGGCCGCCAAGAAGGTATGCACCGATTTGTGTACGCAGGGGCAGTGTGTGTGTGTGTGTGTGTGTGTGTGTGTGTGTGTGTGTTTTTCTGTCTACTCACAAATCCTCTCCAGTCGTCCAGCCATTGTTGTGTTCACAAATGTTGCACAGAAGGTTCTTACACGAGGTCCTTTCTATGTTGTACAGTGTTCCAAATCATAGTTAATTCTCTAGCATTCTTGGATACGACCAGCCCAGGGAAATACTAGTAGCTGCGCTATTCACCATGACTTGACCCACTCCATTTCAAAGCAGCAAGCCTTTGAACCCATATTAACAAGACTTGACCAAGAGTGTTAATCAGGATATAAAATAAGACCGAAGACACCATATCAAAGATCTTGAATTAGGAATTATTTTTGGGGAAAAACAGTCAACCTGATTTATTTTTTGATTGTTCAGTTTGCATTTTGCATTTTTATCTGTGTTAATGAATTGGGACAAAGACATCCACTGCTAAAATAGATTGTATCTGAGCCTTAATTTCTCAGTAAGAAATATCAGTGGTTCAAAAAACATTTTTTTCTCATAACATATTTGAAAAGTGTTATGAACTGTGATTTTAGTTGGATATAGTGATGTCCCCACAATATTTCCTATGGACTGTTCCCACAACCAAATAAAATCTTTCAGGACCAGGAAATATTTGTTGAACATTCTTGCAATGTCCGCTCATGAACAATAATAGGAAAGCAGAATCAACTGCCTGCTTTCAGAATGGAAGGCCAGAAAAACTGAAGAAACAAACAATACAGACAGGGTCCCTAACTTTTAATAATTGCATTTTTCTCGTATATATTCTTTTGAATACTGGAGTATTTTCAGCAGCTCAGAGATACTCCCTCAATAAAGTGCATGTCAGTACAATGAACTATGTGGGTAAAGGGATTATCCAAAGCATTTGTTTTTCACCAAAAATGTTTTTACCAAATCAATTAACTTCACAGACGAATAAGCTGCTTTATCATCATTCTTCAAATGGATTTACATCATCTGATACATTTTTGATGTGCCGCTTCCAAGTCTCCAATTGTGTGCTGTGTTTTGGACATTTTGATTGTGAAATTACACTATTATTAGCACAGTGTTGGCACTCAGTACTATTGAAATCCATTATTTTCTCAGTTCATGCCATTCAGAAAGCATTTCTATTTCGCATTCTCCCTCAAAGTGCTCACGTATCCAGTTCTCTCCACCAAAACCAAATAATGAATCACCCAATTTGCACATTGTTATTGGGACTGAAAAACACCGATTTGCTTCCAGGAAAATATAAAGGAAGCCTAACAACAACAATGGACGTTTATGCCGGTTAAAACTGCTGATAAAAGCAAAGAAAAGCACACAGAAAAGGCAATCAGTCTTCTTAAGATTGTATGAAAAGACCCATTTTGGATATTGCGATAGGAGTATTTGTATTTTTGAAAAATGTGTGTGTTTGTGTATGTGTTTAACACAAGCCCCTAATTTAATTCCACTTGAATCCTTGAACCAGACATACGAATTCAGTAAAAGGAGTGAGCATGTGAAAGAATGTCATGAGAGAGAAGCCTCAATTATAATCAGAAATGAAATCTCTGTCTGTGACTCTGTCTCACCTTATTCAATGAGTGGTGAAGAAGGAAATTTGAGTACCAACTCAACCCCCGTGGCTCTGTCTGGCTGCCACACAACCCCTTGCAGGAGTAAAAGTAAAAAAATAAATAAAGGGGAAATTCTGATCACAACCACTCCTTATGGTAACTTATGGCAATCTGTTATGGGAACAGGAAACATACGGTATGAGGTTGTCACCAATCTGGACAGTGATGTCAGGCCCTGTAGTTCTGTTTATGGTAACGGGAAACAGGAATTTCTACCTGGGCTCGTTATTACAGGAGCTCTAACACATGTTGACCATTAATTAGTCCGTAGTGAATAGAGGAGTACGCTCCTCCCCCAGGAGTGACAGTGTGGCTGCTGACTGACATTTTCACAAAGCTTCAAGGAGGTATATGTAGTTGGTAATAGTTCCTAAATGCTGATTGGTTAATCACTAAGTCACTCCCTGTTTTGGGGAGACTGAATTGTGAACTGTGACTGACCTATTAAACCACAATGCCAAATGAATTATGTTTAGTGTTTCTAAGTTGTGTGGCTTTACTCAAAGCTTGAATCGTTCACAGCAATATATAAGTAGATCTCTTTTGCTCTCACTCTACCCCAACTCCATTTCCGGTCTTTCTTACCATCCGAACTCTCCATCCTCTGGCTCTGACTGACTTTATTTTTGGGGCCGCCTTGCTTCTGTCACTGTCCGTCAATCCGTTGTCCTCCACTTCCATCTCTCCGTTCTGATTAACCCTTTCCCAACTGCCCGTTGCGCCACACTTTGTCACATTAGGGAGTGCATTCGCTTCCACCCGCTCCGCTACCCACCCATTCATCCTCATCACGCTCACAAGTATGTAATCTGTTCTCGTTCAGTCGAATGGTTCTGCTGTGTTAGGTAATATTTGGCAAGACTAGCAAGCTAGCCTCTCAGGCCCTTGGGGTTGATAAAGCTTTCTGCTTCAGCTTTTGACCCAGTTGTCTCCTTTTCCAACATGGCATCATGTACAAGTTGGGCCATCTTCACTGCCGGGGGGCAGTTGTCTTCTGTCTAGTCATTTTTGATGGGGAGGGGTTCATATTATTTCAGTAGTTATGATCGGTGTCCTATGGAACACAGTGGGGTGTATTCATTGAAAGGACGGCAAGGCATATGTAAAGGAAGAGAAAGGCAATTCAAACCTGGGGAAAGGGCTGGAAAGCTGGAAGTGGATGTTGCATTAATTACCCCCCTTCCCATTTACATGTCCATCTAGTCTGCCTAGAAATGGCATTCACGGCGAGGCAGCCAAGTGAACATTCACGGCGAGGCAGCCAAGTGAACATTCATGGCGAGGCAGCCAAGTGAACATTCATGGCGAGGCAGCCAAGTGAACATTCATGGCGAGGCAGGCAAGTGAACATTCACGGCGAGGCAGCCAAGTGAACATTCACGGCGAGGCAGCCAAGTGAACATTCATGGCGAGGCAGCCAAGTGAACATTCATGGCGAGGCAGCCAAGTGAACATTCATGGCGAGGCAGGCAAGTGAACATTCACGGTGAGGCAGGCAAGTGAACATTCACGGTGAGGCAGGCAAGTGAACATTCACGGCGAGGCAGGCAAGTGAACATTCACGGCGAGGCAGGCAAGTGAACATTCACGGCGAGGCAGGCAAGTGAACATTCACGGCGAGGCAGGCAAGTGAACATTCACGGCGAGGCAGGCAAGTGAACATTCACGGCGAGGCAGGCAAGTGAACATTCACGGCGAGGCAGGCAAGTGAACATTCACGGCGAGGCAGGCAAGTGAACATTCACGGCGAGGCAGGCAAGTGAACATTCACGGCGAGGCAGGCAAGTGAACATTCACGGCGAGGCAGGCAAGTGAACATTCACGGCGAGGCAGGCAAGTGAACATTCACGGCGAGGCAGGCAAGTGAACATTCACGGCGAGGCAGGCAAGTGAACATTCACAGCGAGGCAGGCAAGTGAACTGTGAATTGGTTTTAAAAAGAAATATTTTGTGGAACCCAGTTTGAAAACTGTTGTGATGAACAACCTTCTTCACCGCAATCTTCAGCTTTTGTGGTGGTCAACAATGACTCTCTCCGAACACCCAGACTCTCTGCAGCGTGGAAACTTTTCCAGACAGCTTTCAAGCTTATTTTTGATTTTCCTTTTTTTATTGGAGAGTTTTGCGAATATTTTAAACTGGTCTCTTTTTCTCCCTGTGAGGCATGTTGAAAAGAGGCTTACTACAAAATAAATGCTTCTTTTTCATCTCTTTGTCCATAGTGGCTGTCTGGTTGATGTATTCTCCATTCTGTAGATCTCTTAGAGTTTGTCCTGTCTGTCTGTCTGGTGATTCTGGTCTAGTCAGTCTGTTCTGGTCTGCCTGTTGTGGTCTGTCTGGTGATTCTGGTCTAGTCAGTCTGTTCTGGTCTGCCTGTTCTTGTCTGTCTGGTGATTCTGGTCTAGTTTTTCTGTTCTGCCTGTTGTGGTCTGTCTGGTGATTCTGGTCTAGTCGGTCTGTTCTGGCCTGCCTGTTGTGGTCTGTCTGGTGATTCTGGTCTAGTCGGTCTGTTCGGGTCTGCCTGTTGTGGTCTGTCTGTCTGTCTGTCTGGTGATTATGATCTAGGTTGTCTGCTCTGGTTCAGTCTGTCTCTCTGATATCAGTCTGTCTCATAGGGTATACCTTTCTGTTCGTCTACCATTCTTCCATATTTGTTCATCTCGCTTTCTGTTGCTGGACTCTTTTATGTCAGTAAAATGCTGTGATGTTGAAGGCTATGCCCCTGTCCCTCTGCCTGTAGATAGGGTGGGTCATTTTGTGACTATCCTTCATATTCTCACACTTCAGAGCATCGCTCTTCATCCTTTCTGTCACTTCCCCTCTGGCCGGTCATTGTCATGCATATGGGACCTTCTCTCATGGGTCACATGGAAATGTTAATGGACCAAGATGTCGGCTTATCATTCCCTCCACACATTATACATACAGCGGCAATGCGTCTTCGTCCTGTCACAACCTCTTTTTGCCGGATCGCGTAAGCGGAGCAGGCCAAGAAGAGCCAATGTCTCTTAGTGACTGAACGAGTGACTGACTGACTACACCTGGTTAAATAGTGTAGTGGACCAGGTGTTCAAACAAATTACCCATTAGGATTTGTTCAGGATAGACAAAAACTTAGCTGGCTACAACCTTCAGTAGCTACGTTATAGTAAGCCTAAAATAAAAAAATGTATGTTGATATTGCTACTATTTCTGGTGGATTTTTCAAAGTACGCATCCGTGCATGCTTTTTGGGGTAATAGCCTATAGATCACAACCCCACGGGCAGTAAAAGAGGAGGGGTATCCACGATTCTCTGGTCCTTTCACTTGACGAAAAAAATCTGTTATCTTCACCTATATTGATAGTTATTGTATCAGTGTCATTCATGAATAAAAGAAAAACCAACGTTGTACCATGGAATTAAATACTGCTTTGGCAGTGTAAAAATCATGTTCAGTCTCGCTAGCACTCTACCTATTCCAGGTAATAAGTAGATACTAGTAGGCCTATTACTGGCTAATAAAAGCCACACAGTTCATAGATGCTATTTGCAGTGGAAGTAAAATTAATAAGAAGTCAGTTTAACACAAGGATTAAAGGCATCTAGCTAAATATTCAAACTTGGCGTGATGTTAATGCGTGACAAAATGTTGAGATGCAATTTTCTGACGAGATAGTATGTCCCAATCGGTCCCAATACTGGCATACTACCTGACTATATACAAAACAGTACTTCACCATCATCCGGCCAGGTACATACTTGTAGTATGCAGTTTGAGATTCAGCCAATGCTTTTGATTTCCTCGTAGTTCACATACAGTGGATATAAAAAGTCTACACACCCCGGTTAAAATGCCAGGTTTTTGTGATGAGACAAAGATAAATCATGTCAGAATTTTTTCCATTTTATATCCACTGTAGCTTAGTGGTTAGCTATTCAACTGTTATTGTATGGACTACCATCTACAGTAATCTTTGTGCAAAAATACACTCTAGTTCCGTTAATAAACGTTCTGTTGCCCACGTTATTTTAGTAAAAATGTAATGGATGTAATACAAGTTACATTTGGAGACTATATGCAAGCCCTGTGACCTTTGGGATTATCCCTGCCCTTGAGTGTCTTGACCCCGGTTCGATTCCCCTCTCCAATTTTTGTCTCTCAGATAAATCTATCCGCTCTGTACTTTTCAGCCGTCACACAACAATATATATCCACTCTGTAAAACCTTAAATCACATATATTTAAGAGTAATTTTATGTGACCCTTTTTCTATTTTTATTGTTTCCTAAAGAAACAAACCAGCCATGAGTGATTGGAGTCATTGTTTTCATTACAGGTACTGAATAGCTATTAGCTAGCCATCTACACTATCTTTGTACCAGAGTACACTTTAGTTCCCTTAACAAACATTCTGTTGTCCACATTATTTCAGCAGTAATGTAATGGCTGAGGTAAAAGTTGCATTCCCGCTCTTTAAGTAGCACAATGGTTAAAGACTGCCAGATAGAAAACCGTGTTAAAGTCTGCCACATAGAAAACCGTGGATCGAAACCAGCCAGGGACAACAACATTGATCCTTTCTAATCACGGCCCAGCTGAACTAAGCTTGCCTGGTTTCTTTTCTGTTTTTTAAAGGCTGGGCGGGGACATGTGCGCCGTACCTTCTTCAGACATAGGATACCGTTAAATGATTTGTCGACTGCAGCGACTGATAACCTTTCAGACAGTTGAAAACACTGGCCCATCAGAAGTCTGTTCTGTGTGCAGACTGTAGAATTCTGCTTGGGCATGGAAGGTTCAGTGTTGTTTCCCTGACCGCTGCGAACGTTCCAGATTGGTGTGTTACATGTTGTATTTATTACGTTGGCTCATGGTAAGATTCAAGGTTTATTTGTCTAACACACCGAACAACCCAGCGTCATCCTGCGCAGTGAAATTCTTGTGAGATGGCACCCGGCAACTATGTAGTGAGAGTTAAGAAGAAAGGGTACATAAGCAAAAATATAGCTAGACAGAAAATAATAATTAAGAAAAAAATATATAAATCAAGATGCATTTTATTTCAACTAAATATCTTGGCCGTTTATATTGTGAACCATGATGCACTTCTTAATAGAGATTGGTCTGCACCCAGGCAGCTGACAGGTGGGCTTCATCATTTGATGGACAGTTCTGGTTGCCTAGTGATGGGCATTAGACCCGTTTCAGATGCTGCGTTTCTTCACAGATTAAGGATGTGCCGCTTTACGGGGCGTTTCAAAACTCCAGAGGTTTCTTTTAAAGGCCTTAGTGTCCCCATAAAGATAGACAACCGTGCCATAGCCGTTGTGTTTTTCCGAGGTCGCCGTGGTCCGTGTGTCTGAAGAGGGTATTAGGCGGCCAGACAACCCCGGGCCTCTAGTATATTCTTCATGTGTCAGCTGGAGGGTTGCCATTCTGTGCTCTGAATCGATTTCACTTTTCAAAGTGTCGGTGTGGCAAGTAAAACACGAACCCCACAGTCGTACCGGGGAACATCATCACCTTAGTCAAAGGCTAGCCCAAACAACACTTATCAAGAATGGCACGGCTAACAGCGAGGTGTTTGTAACCAGCTGCAGTTAAAATACTCTCAAGAGCACTTACCAGTTTACTTCACACACTTAACCCTTCACCTCCCTTTGGAACGCAGCGTTTAAACACCCAGTGTGAGTGTCTCTGAATTATGGAGCCGGGTTAGTGGGGTTTCCCGGTACACCCCAGTTTCTGCTGTCGTCAGGGGGGCAAGCGGGCCATCTGGACTAGTTGGTAGGATGAATGTATGTTAGTGATAGGATGGTGTTGATGTCTTAGTGAGGACAGGTCTGTGATTGGGTTTCAAGACACCATTTTTTACTCATAGGAATCACCTTTGATTGAATAGGGTCATTCCATATTAGTAAAATGTGTCTCCTAAGTTCACATGCAAAAACTAGTTTTTACAATTTCCAATGAACGTTTTACAAAAACACATTTCAGTGGTGGTGGTACTGTTTCATAACAGACTGGTGGTAAAATGTGTAAAAGTTTTGTAAAAGTTCACAAATTTTCCAAAAATCTTTTAAATCTACTTTGGGTTAAGATTCAAAGATGCATGCAGACAGGACGAGGTACTCAGCTATGTTTACTTGAGGAATCTCCAACCTATGTTAGTTTAACTACTGTAGGTGAAGCTTGTCAACACTGGTTATACACAGTATTCTAACAGAATTACATACTGGCCCTTGATCTCTAAAGGCATAATAAGGGACACAGAGTTCTAGAAAAAGTGTATCTTCCGTAGAATTTTTGTATTCGTCTGTTGCTGTAATAACGTGTCCCAGCTAAATTTGTACATAAACCACCAGTGGGAAAATGTCTTCCCTTGGCTGATTAAAGAGGACTTGCACATGGATGTGGAGTTAAATGAGAGTGGAGACCTCGAGCTCTCGTGGATTTCCAGCCCAGGGTTATGGAGGCTAGTTGTCACCTGTGATGAGGTCCGTGGACGGGTGCAGCCATAGATTTGGTTGAGGCTGTATAATTTCATATTCGTGCTGTCATGACATTTCATTGCTGTGTAAAGATCCCATTTGTCCGGTGTTATGGAACTAATCACCCCCCCCCCCCCCCCGGCCTTAGCTGACATGGGTATTCTTATGCAGCTATGTGAATGAGTCAATACAGGCTACATATGGGCTACCAATTGCAGTAACCCCCTTCTGACCTCTGTTTGGCTGTTTCCACTGTTTGGTTGTAATGGGTTTCAGATGGTGCTAATAACACAGCAATAAACAGCAGAGCAATCCAGGGAGACAAACAGCTTCAGGGGGAAAAAAAAGACGGACACCAAGTCAATCCAACTCTAACCTTAATCAGTCCATCTCCCCACAGTGCTGTGTTCGGTCCTCATGGCGGTGTTTCCAGCACCAGGGACCGGTTGGGGAATGGACACACAGCCGGGGAAGGTTTTCACTCCAGATAGTTTGGGGATTATTTTCCAGCACATCTGCTTTCTCTATCATTAGAGGAGAAGAAAATACAGGATGCTGAGATGGGAGGAGGTGGTTTTAAAAAGAGAGAAGAATGGAGACCGACAAGAAGGGGAAGGGACAGAGAAAGAGCTAACAATATAACGTTTGAAATGATGTTATCCTTTTTAAAGGGGCAGAGAGGGAGAGAGGGAGTGAGAAAGAGAGAGGCAGCGAGACAGACAGGGAGAGACACAGACAGAGGAATTGAGAGAACAATAGAATAAATATAAGGGGAAGAGTCAGTAATGGGTGGTATGGCGATGAAGAGGGATGAACAGAAGAGATTTGTAAGTATATTGTATCATACTGTATACATACAGACAGACTCATACACACCACACCCCAGTGTGTATTCCTCCATACGACCGGCCCCGTGAACCACGCTATAAAAGGATGAACCATTTTCCCCAGTGTCCTTCTGTAGCCCTCTTGTTATCAGTTAAACCATGACAGTTATGGAATCCATACAGAAGCTTATAAACGGCCATCTTCTAAATGTATGATCAGGTAATGGGATGTCGCTCTGTCCAGGCGCATTCCTTATTTATCATCATCATCATCGTCTCCTGTCATTTTTGCTGCAGACAATGTCACCTTTACATGAAAGAGTGGACTGATGGTCTTTCTCTTTCCAGCAGTGTAAGGCGGTCCATTGTATGTGTCAGATTGGCTGACTGACTGAAACACCGGCTGGCTAGCGGACTGACTACATTACTGACTGACTGAGGAACTGGCTATCTAGCAGATTCATGGCTAGGTAGCTGACTGATTGACTGGCTAGACTAAATTGCTAGTGGGCAGACTGTCAGAATCACTTGCTAGCTGACTGGTCGAATTGTTGGCTAGCTGACTGATTGGCTGGCCGAATCACTGGCTAGCTTACTGATTGGCTGAATCTGAGGAGTGGAGAAGACAGCTATTGATTTTTCTTTCTATTATTTTTGTTTTTCTGAGACAAATGCCAGTGAGTCAGTGATGTGTGTGTGTGTGTGTCTGTGTGTGTGTGCTATTGCTCATCAGCCTGTAGCTGTACCTGACATCACATCACTCTAAAAGGCTCAGATAGGTACTATATAAAGCTATAACTCCCAACTTTGATAGGCAAGCTGGACTTTCTATTTCCACCATATTGTGTACACTGATCCTTTCACAAGGATGAAGTGGGAGGGGGGGTTTGCAACAGCTGGCCGACAGACTGAATCCATTCTGCAAATTACTCTTTTCTTTACTGTTTTTTTTAATACAAATACAAATGACTTGGAATTCGGCAAAGAAATGGTTAATTTAGAGAATCTGTTCCCAATTATTCCATCTAGTAAAGCAACGTGACCTGATTTGGATGAATGTGGATGAATAGTAATGGTATGAGTCTTGGCTTGGCTGACCGGCCATTGACACATGCTGTTCCTCCCCATATTACTCGACGTGACCAGAAAATCAAGCCCCAAATCCCCCATCGCTTTTTACTGCTCATCTCCAATTCAATGACACAGGCGCCGATGGCCTCGGATGCTCTTGGCAGGCCGACGGTCACTCACCCTGCCAGCCAGTCCACTATGCTATGTACCCCAGTGGGTTGAATGTGTTGGATTGGTTTTTCCGAAGGTTTTATAGGTCTGCCCGCGTACACATTGTGACGTCAGGACAGACGTTTCGAGTAAAGCGAGAAGCCCGAGTTCTGACCCCTGAGGTGTTACAGTGCTGCAGTATAGCAAAGCTGAAATTATATCATATCCAGAGGTACTAGTCTAGAGTAGACTAAGATATTACCACTACTGTTATGGGTTTCTGGAGACTCCTGCATGTCCTGATCAGACCGCGTGCTCTGCTGTCTGCTCCACTGGTGGGCTAACCGGACTGTTTCCACTGTCTGTGTTTACCTGTGTCCGTAGGCAGAGTGTCTGAGAGTTGTCTGCTCTGCCTTGTACACAGAACCTGCTGAAAAACCACGGTTGAGAAAAAGGAAGCCAAGGGACAAGGAGGAGGAGAAGAGGAGGAGGAGGAGGAGAAGAGGAGGAGGCGAGCAGCACGTCACCCCAAACCTAATTTTCCTGCCATCAATTGTTTGAATGTCAATTTTTGTGTTGAAGCCCAACCAGCACCACCTCCAGTCTAGTCTGATCCAGAGCTCCCTACCCACCACTCTGCTGAATGCCTTTTCCCTTCACCCAGGTCCTGTTTTCAAGTGGATTACTTTGACTTGTCGTATGTAGTGCATTGTCTTGATTTATTTTGAAGTTACACTGGCACATCCTTCGGGGCTGAAATAAATCCCTCCAATCCTGCAGAAATGAGATTGAAGATTGCTCTTTGTCACGCAGCGCCTCCCCACGCCCCGCGCTCGGGGTGCCCCCTACCCACAATGCACGGCGGCAGTGGCGGTGCCTGATTGCACCGTGTTCATGGTTTCATTAAACTGCCAGTGTTCTTAAGCCGCCACCATGGAAATACAGGGGAAGAGTGTGTGGTGTGTGTGTGTCTATATGTGTTCTTTTCATTTGAATTCGTCAGTGAGTGTTTCTCGTTCTGTCTTAATGGATAAGTTTGACAAAACCAACAGCCGTCACATCCAGGGCTGCTGTGATTCCTGATGTGGGTGTGATACGTGCTGTTCACAGAGCTCTAATAACTAAAGCTAGTTCAGGGAGTAAAGGTTGGTCATGATGTTGGAACACAACAGTTGCTGTAGCAACTGTTGGAATCAGCAGTCATAAATGAGCACGTTTCTCATTGGATCTTAATTATGTTGAATTTGTAAGGTCATTTCCTAATAGTGTGGTTAGATAAAGTTTCCATGCGTGTGTTACTTTGCCTGTCTGTCTCTCTGTCTGTGTGTCTTTTTGTCTGTCTGTCCGTCTTTGTCTGTCTCTGTTTGTCTTTCTTTTTGTCTGTCTGTCTTTTTGTCTATCTGTCTGTCTCTGTCTGTGTGTCTCTTTGGTTGTCCATCTTTGTCTCTGTCTCCCCCCCCCCCGATTCTCTGTTTGGCTGTCTCTCTGACTGTCTTTCTGTTTGTCTCTGTCTGTCTCTGAGTTTGTCTTACCGCCTCCGATTGTCACTTATCCTTCGTTACCATGGTGACAAGCAGTGCGCTAGCGGCAAGGCAATGTGCAGTGGAACCTTGAAGATAACCCTTAGGGTCAGCCTGCGGAGAGGCTAAAATAGGTACAGCTGACACCCCTGTTCAATACTACCCCCTCCCACACACACACACACACACATACACACAAATAGCCCATTGCTCAAGTCTCACACTCCACAAACCACTGTCTGGAAGAATTTTGCCTTGATTACACATTTGTTGTGGTGCACAAAGGTGCCTGTGTCTTTCTACATGCGTTTTCTGACGTGTAAATATGATTTTTATTTATATATACATACACACACACACACACACAAAAATTAAGAGACCACTGCACCAATTTTTCTTTCTTTTCCAAGAAAGTCGAAAAGTTCCTCACTCACTCGAAGTTCCTCACTTTTTCTTTCCTTTTGGAAAGGAAAGAAAAAGGTGCCGTGGTCTCTTAATTGTTCCGGAGCGGTATATACATATACACACGGATCAACCATAACGTTATGACCACCTGCCTAATATTGTCTAGGTCTCCCATTTGCCATCAAAACAGCCTTGACCAGTCGATGCATGGACTCCACTAGACCTCTGAAGGTGTGCTGTGGTATCGGGCAACAAGACGTTAGCAGCAGATCTGTTAAGTCCTGTAACTTGCAAGGTGGGGCCTCCATGGATTGGACCTGTTTTTCCAGCACATCCCACAGATGCTCGATTGAATTGAGATCTGGGGAATTTGGAGGCCAAGTCAACACCTTGAACTCATTGTTGTGTTCGTCAAACCATTCCTGAACCATTTTTGCTTTGTGGCAGGGCTCATTATCCTGCTTAAAGAGGCCAATGCCAACAGGGAATATCGTAGCCTTGAAAGGGTGCACATGGTCTACAACAATGCTTAGGTAGGTGGTACGTGTCAAAGTAACATCCACATGAATAGCAGGACCCAAGGTTTCCCAGCAGAACATTGCCCAAAGCATCACACTGCCTCTGCTGGCTTGCCTACTTCCCATAGTGCATCCTGGCCCCATGTGTCCTCGAGATAAGCTACGGACACGCACCCGGCCTTCCACGTGATGTAAAAGGAAACGTGATTCATCAGACCGGGCCATTCATTGCTCCGTGGTCCAGTTCTGATGCTCAGGTGCTCATGGTAGGTGCTTCCGGCAGTGGTGCAGGGGTCACCATGGGCAACCTGACTGGTCTGCAGCTATGCAGCCCCATGTGCAACAAACTGTGATGCACTGTGTGTTCTGACACCTTTCTATCAGAACCAGCATTAACGTTTTCAGCAATTTGAGCTACAGTAGCTCGTCTGTTGGATCGGACCACACGGGCCCGCTTTCGCTCCGCACATACATCAGTGATCCTTGGCCATCCATGACCCTATCGCCCTGTCACCACTTTTCCTTCGTTGGACCACTTTGGATAGGTTCTGACCACTGCAGACCGGGAACACCCCATAAGGGCTGCAGTTTGGGAGATGCTCTGACCCAGTCGTCTAGCCATCACATTTAGGCCCTTGTCAAAGTCGCTCACATCCTTACGCTTGCCCATTTATCCTGCTTCTAACACATCAACTCTGAGGATAGAATGTTCACTTGCTGCCTAATATATCCCCCCCACTGACAGGTGCTATGATAACAAAATTATCAGTGTTATTCACTTCACCTGTCAGGGGTCATAATGTTATGGCTGATTGGTGTGTATACACACACACACAGACACACAACCATTGGGGTCACTTAGAAGTATCCTTGTTTTTGAAAGAAACACATTTTTTTGGTCCATTAAAATAACGTCAAGTTGCTCAGAAATAAACTGGACACATTGAATATTGTAGCTGTAAACGGGTGATTTGTAATGGAATATCTACATAGGCATAGAGAGGCCAGTTATCAGCAACCATCAGTCCTGTGTTCCAATGGCACAATTGTTAGCTAATTTAAGTTCATAATTTTTCTTTGCTAATTTATCATTAGAAAACCTTTTTGCAATTATTGCTAATGTAAATTTTTGATGAAAGAAAAGTTTAAAGGACAATTAAAAATCATTATTTCTAACCTTGTCAATGACTATTTCATATTGATTTTGCTATATTTCCTATTCTAACAAATTTCATGTATGTTTTCATGGAAAACAAGGAAATATGTGACCCCAGACTTTTGTACGGTAGTGTGTGTGTATATATATAGGAGTTTGAAGATGCATGCAAAAATTGCTAATATGTTTGAGGAATAAGATTTTCAGCACTATAGAGAATTTAGCTGGCAGCAAGTTTTGATAACAGTCAACAGATCACATCACTTTGGTTTAACTACCACTTTTTGTTTGTATATTTAGCCAACATAAAACTGGACTTGGAGTGGAAATCAAATTATATCTGTTATGCTAGGCCATCAACACTCGACCCAAGGCACAGAATTAATACAGAATATCAAATATAATAGTTCACCATCACCATGGGGGGAATAAATTTTTTTTATCTTTGCATGAAAACAATTCCCAAACTTTATAGGCAAATGTGCTATATGTATATGTATCTATGACACTTGGGAAATTTGATGCATTATTGTAAAAAACTAATTCCGGTACCTCAGAGTATCCAAGCTCACCCTTTCACCTTTACTGTTTGTTCTGGCATCTACATATTAAGTGCCAATGTTAATTATAGTTCTGGGTCCAGGGGAGGGTCACTGGTTTTTATACAAGTGGTGAAGGAGGGATGACATGAAAATGTATTTAGCTGAAAGGAAGGCCATCCATTTTCATTTCAGATTTCCAACTTCCTCCAAGTATCCCTAATTATAAACAACATTCTGAATAAAGATGCCACTGTTCATTTGGTGAACAAGATCACTTGGTCAGGCCCTGAACCTGAAGGAAAATAAAGACCAAAGGGTATTCTACAGCACTTAGAGAGACATTAATACAAATGTATACATTAGGGAAAGGGTACAAAATAATATGCAAGTATTTTGATATCCCATTGAGCACAGTTCAATAATCCATAATCAGGTTTTGGAATCTGCGTTGCGTCACACCACAGACACTGCTAAGAAAAAGCCTGCCCTCAAAACACACAGATCAAAAGAGACTTGAGAGAAACAACAGACCAACAATCACTTTGATGTAGCTGCAGAGTTCAGTGGCTGGGAGTGGAGTGAATTGTGCACCAATCAACCACATCATCATCATTACCTCTGCGTAACACTGGTCTGTATGGGAGAGTGGCAAGAAAGAAGCTGTTACTCAAAAAGTACCATCTGAAAGCACTTCTGGGGTTTGCCAGGAAGCATTTCTGGCCAAAGCACAAAGCATTATGTATGGTGCAAACCTACTGCTATGCTTGTTCCAAGAACCAATTTACAATCTAAACAACCATGAGCAAATCTGCCAAGAAGAATAGTCCAAAACCGTGTGAAAAGCTGATATATACAAATACACTTAAAACTGTTATTGCAAAGGTAAATACAAAATATTAATGTGTAGGGTTTGGATCTTTATGCAACCAAGATATTTCAATTTTCTTGAATAAATAAAACAGACAAAATGTACCATTTATACTCCAGTAATATGACCAAAATTTAATTATTTTGCAAGGCACTATATACTGTGGTCAAAGGTGGTGAAAGAATTAGCCAACATGCTTTAACACTGGACCACAAATCGACCACCCTAGGGGTTGTCACACGCAGACACACGTTTCACCTCTAGCAATTACAGCTTGCATTTGATTTCACACATATAGATTTCTTTTGGCAGACCGGTTCCTTCTGCTACTCTCTGATCAATGCCAGACCAGTGGAGCACCAATACTGCAGACCTCGATCGATAAATCACCAACTAGAGCTGAGATGTCTGTCAATCTCATCTGTCTGGTGTGTGGTGTGTGTGTGTGTGTACATATATTGGCTACATGCACACTTCATATGTACTTATATACAGCACTGGGAAAAATTAAGAGACCACTGCACCTTTTTCTTTTCTTTTGAGTGAGGAACAGAAGGGTTATAAATAAGAGACCACTGCAAATTGGACGCTTCTGTTCCTCAGTCAAAACTTTCCTTTTCAAATTTTTTGGAAAGGAAAGAAAAAGGTGCAGTGGTCTCTTAATTCTTTCCAGAGCTGTATACACTCACCTAAAGGATTATTAGGAACACCATACTAATACTGTGTTTGACCCCCTTTCGCCTTCAGAACTGCCTTAATTCTACGTGGCATTTATTCAACAAAGTGCTGAAAGCATTCTTTAGAAATGTTGGCCCATATTGATAGGATAGCATCTTGCAGTAGATGGAGATTTGTGGGATGCACATCCAGGGCATGAAATTCCCATTCCAGCACATCCCAAAGATGCTCTATTGGGTTGAGATCTGGTGACTGTGGGGGCCATTTCAGTACAGTGAACTCATTGTCATGTTCAAGAAACCAATTTGAAATGAGCTTTGTGACATGGTGCATTATCCTGCTGGAAGTAGCCATAAGAGGATGGGTACATGGTGGTCATAAAGGGATGGACATGGTCAGAAACAATGCTCAGGTAGGCTGTGGCATTTAAACGATGCCCAATTGGCACTAAGGGGCCTAAAGTGTACCAAGAAAACATCCCCCACACCATTACACCACCACCACCACCAGCCTGCACAGTGGTAACAAGGCATGATGGATCCATGTTCTCATTCTGTTTACGCCAAATTCTGACTCTACCATCTGAATGTCTCAACAGAAATCGAGACTCATCAGACCAGGCAACATTCTTCCAGTCTTCAACTGTCCAATTTTGGTGAGCTTGTGCAAATTGTAGCCTCTTTTTCCTATTTGTAGTGGAGATGAGTGGTACCCGGTGGGGTCTTCTGCTGTTGTAGCCCATCCGCCTCAAGGTTGGGCGTGTTGTGGCTTCACAAATGCTTTGCTGCATACCTCGGTTGTAACGAGTGGTTATTTCAGTCAAAGTTGCTCTTCTATCAGCTTGAATCAGTCGGCCCATTCTCCTCTGACCTCTAGCATCAACAAGGCACTGGATGTTTTTCCCTTTTCACACCATTCTTTGTAAACCCTAGAAATGGTTGTGTGTGAAAATCCCAGTAACTGAGCACATTGTGAAATACTCAGACCGGCCCGTCTGGCACCAACAACCATGCCACGCTCAAAATTGCTTAAATCACCTTTCTTTCCCATTCTGACATTCAGTTTGGAGTTCAGTAGATTGTCTTGACCAGGACCACACCCCTAAATGCATTGAAGCAACTGCCATGTGATTGGTTGATTAGATAATTGCATTAATGAGAAATTGAACAGGTGTTCCTAATAATCCTTTAGGTGAGTCTAAGTATACAGTGGATTTAAAGTCTACACACCCCTGTAAAAATGCCAGGTTTTTGTGATGCAAAAGAATGAGACAAAGATAAATCCTGTCAGAACGTTTTCCACTTTTATTGTGACCTATAATGTGAATGTGACATTGATTAGTCACAAATAAAGTTCAGCTGTTCTAGTAGGATTTTCCTGACATTTTCTTAGTTGCATCTCAGAGCAAAAGCCATGGTCCGCAGAGAGCTTCCAAAGCATCAGAGGGATCTCATTGTTGAAAGATATGTCAGGGGATGAGTACAAAATAATTTCCAAAGCATTAGATATACCATGGAACACAGTGAAGACAGTCATCATGAAGTGGAGAAAATATGGCACAACAGAGACATTACCAAGAACTAGACGACCCTCCAAGATTGATGAAAAGACGAGAAGAAAACTGGTCAGGGAGGCTTCCAAGAGGCCTACAGCAACATTAAAGGAACTGCAGGAATTTCTGGCAAGTACTGGCTGTGTGTTACATGTGACAACAATCTCCCGTATTCTTCATATGAATGGGCTATGGGGTAGGGTGGCAAGATGGAAGCCTTTTCTTACAAATAAAAACATCCAAGTCCGGCTGAAGTTTGCAAAAACAAACATCTAGTCCCCCAAAAGCACGTGGGAAAATGTGTTATGGTCTGATGAAACCAAGATTGAACTTTTTGGCCATAATTCCAAAAGGTATGTTTTGCGCAAAAACAACACTGCACATCACCCAAAGAACACCATACCCACAGTGAAGCATGGTAGTGGCAGCATCATGCTTTGGGGCTGTTTTTCTTCAGCTGGAACCGGGGCCTTAGTCAGGGTGGAGGTAATTATGAACAGTTCCAAATTCCAGGCAATTTGAAGAGTGCTGTGCACAGATGTCCTCGCAATCTGACAGATTTGGAGCGCTTTTGCAAAGAAGAGTGGGCAAATATTGCCATGTCAAGATGTGCCATGCTAGCATGCCATGCTACCTAAAAAGACTAAGTGCTGTAATAAAATCTAAACGTGCTTCAACAAAGTATTATTTTAAGGGTGTGCACAGTCATGCAACCAGGTTATTTTGAGTGTTTTATTTTCCCCCCTCTAAGATTTCAGTATGTTTTTCAATTGAATTGTTCACATTATAGGTCACATTAAAGGTGGAAAAAGTTCTTACATGATTTATCTTTGTCTCATTCTTTTACATCACAAGAAGCTGGCATTTTAACATGTGTGTGTAGACTTTTTATATCCACTGTATATATATAAAAAATAGGCATCCTTCTCTTTCTCAGGGACAGTACCCTTCCAACATCAGAATGACTTATTGCCTCACCTTCATCTCTGTTCACTAAGACCGTGATTAAACAGCCATATGAACGCTACATTCATCACTATACACTAAGACCATGATTAAACAGCCATATGATTGTTACCTTCATCTTTATTCACTATGACCATGATTAAACAGCCATATGAACATTATCTGCCATGTTGCTTGTATTACTAACCTCCTGTTTTAATTAAGGTGGTGGTATTGAGGAAATATCAAGATGTGGAACGATATTGGATCTGGCCAGGCATACAATATGGAGAGGTTAACGTGCTAATTTGTTGGAGAGGGAATGAGACAGGGCTCTTATTTAGCAAATGGACTAACTGGCTTTGTAGCGTAACACTTAGTCATAAATGTTTTTTTGGCGGGTTAGCAACATGACATTTAGAACATTATTTAATTTCATTTTAAAACATCCCAACGCGACCTTTTTTTAGATTATTTTCCTTACTTCTCTGCTTCTCCAGCCCTAACGCTGTCCCTCCCTTGTCCCGTCTTTTACACTTCCAAATTATTCCTATCAAAGACTCGAGGAATATCAGGAATTGTGTTTCCATGGAAACCATGCAGCTTGCTTTTGAATCAGCGAGACAGCTGGAAGGTGTGAGGTTGGAAAATGACATGGCACGTTTTGATTGCGTCTCTGTTGATTTCCAGGCATCTGTAATTACCAGGGCAGGTTGAATGCGAGTGCGGAGCAGATTTTTAAAATGGAAAAACGTCCATCGGAATACTTCTGATTTCACAGCAGGCTAATGCTTTCCATCCACACTCAGAGATTGTCTCGCTTTCCCTCTGCTACGACGCGGACGCTCTGCTAAGGTTCTGAATGTTTTTGTAGCAGCAAGTTGTCACCAAATTATTTCCATTTATACCTTTTCTGTCTCTCTTTCTCTCTCTTTCTGTGTAATACTTAGAGACCTAGCCCTGCTGACAATGAGTCTAATTGCAGCGTGTGGCATTGTCGCTGACAGACTGAATTGTGTGTAGCAGCAACATCACCATCACAGTGCCTGCACTAATAGAATAGGCTTTGATTAAATTGTGTTAATGAGCAACTGGAACGGGTTGTTGGGTAATTGAATTACAAGCCACCTCATCCTCCAATGGGACGGCAGGAACCACAGCTGCCGAATGGTTGGAGGACAGGAGGGAGTGCATAAAGAGCAGGGAACACAACTGGAGAGCGGGAAGAGGTAACCAGTCAATCAACATTAGCTATGACACACACACACACACACACACACACACACACACACACACACACACACACACACACACACACACACACACACACACACACACACACACACACACACACACACACACACACACACACACACACACACACACACACACACACACACACACACACACACACACACACACGATGTTTAGCAAATTTTTTTTTTTACCTTCCCCTGATCTATGTGTGGACGCTATATTATCTTAGAGGTCTTCAGTGTTCCTTGGACTTCATGGTTTGGTTTTTGCTCTGATAAGCATTGTGAAGTGTGGGATAGTCAGGTGTGTGCCTTTTAAAATCATGTCCAATCAATTGAATTTGCCACAGGTGGACTCCTGTCATAAATGAAAAAACGTGTTTTTGCTTTGCCATTATGGGGTATTGTGTATAGATTGATGGCAAAAAATATATATTTAACCAATTAAAAATAAAGCCTAGAACACAGAAAAATGTGGAGAAAGTCAATGAGTTTGAACACTTCCTGAAGGCACAAAATAAATCCTACATCCACGCTGTGTTTATTTTTTTAAGTGTATTTACAAAAGGTTGGCATGGCGCCTGATATGTCAAACCTTGTCCTCTACTTCCAGAGTGGTTTACCAGGACTGTTGACCCCAGGCAAGTATCTCTCTCCCATCCTCAGACACGCGCGCACACACACACACACAGAGTCAGATAAAGGTCTCATCCCCAAGGGGCAGCCAGCGTCTCTGAAGTGGACTGCCTTATCCGTCCCCTACATCAGCTGCCCTGGACAGGGAATCGGAAGCCAGAGAGGAGGGCTGATGAAGGATGCTGTAACCATAGAGACTAGGGAGGAAGGTGAGGAGAGAAGGAATGGAAATAGGAGGGCGAGAGGGGCACTAGGAGGAGAGGTAGAAGGATGAGGAAGAGAGGAGGTGATAGGAGGGAGAGTGGTTGCAGAAAAGGTAGTGGAGGAGAAAAAGTGGAGGATTTGGCTGTGGAGGAGAGGTGCTGTGAGGGAGAAAGAAACAGTCCAACATGAACAGCTTGAAGACGGGCCTTGCTTCTTTATTACATTACGTCGCTGGATAAAATAACACAACGTCCTTTTAATTCATTAGAGCCCAATAACAGAGACTCAGGGGCCAGCCAAGTTCCTTTACTCTGTGTGTGTATGTGTGTGTGTGTGTGTGTGTCCCTCGCTAACTGGGATAAGCCCACAGTCTTATCTCTCTTTGTTTTCTCGTTCTTTAGTTCCTTGTTTCTTTCCCCAGGAAGAATTGCTCCTTTCTGTCTCTCTGCTTGTTGTGGCCTTCCCTCGCCGCGTTCATCATTATTATATTTTTAACACCATGAATCTTTTCCTCGTCCACAGAAGAGAGGGGATTGTAGATTTAGAGTAAGTTTTACTTTTTTTTTATTGGCTTCTGCATACATTTGAGGGAGCTTTGTTTTGAAGGAGGAGCTTTGTTTTGAAGGAGGAACATGGTTTTGAAGGAGGAACAGTGTTTTGAAGGAGGAACATGGTTTTGAAGGAGGAACAGGGTTTTGAAGGAGGAACAGGGTTTTGAAGGAGGAACAGGGTTTTGTCACTTTTGCTCTCCCAGGGAGTTGTGTTATTATGATAATGTGGTAAAAAGACATTGTAGAGACGCACTGGTTTCAACATGATCAACAATGGTTAAAGATTGATGGAATGTGTGTTCTTCATCATCTGGCCTAATCACAATATCTGAAGGCCACCCCCCCCCACCCACACACACACACACACACACACATACACACACACAATTTCTACCATTTAGCCTTTAAAATATTGTTTTTAACTCAACACTGAGAATAACCATTGATAAACTCATATATAAGCCCAAGCTTAGCGGCAGTTGTAGCCAGGCCAGGTGCTTAAAGCACACGCTAGTCCTGAAATACACTAATGACTTGCATGTGCCAAGACTGCAAAGTCAGTGGTGAACTCTAGCTTCTTAGCTCGACTTGCCTACTTCTGCTGAGTAACTTCTTGCTAGGGAATAGGATTTTTTTGTCTAGTTTGTCTTGTTTTTGTCACCAACTACACAAACTGTTGTACTACGGACAGGTAAGGACAGGCCCTGAGTAAGGACACGCTCTGAGTAAGGACAGGGCCCTGAGTAAAGACAAACTCTACTTCAAGGCTTGAACACACATACACACGCTATATGTGTACAGTCCGGATGGATAATGACAGTCTCGTTGGTGGACAGTCTCGTTGGTGGACAGTCTCGTTGGTGGAGAGCCAGGAGGCTGTGTTATTAGCTTCATCAGAGGGTATATAAGGACCTGCTTTTCAAAACATGTCTACCTAGATTTTGCCTATTGGACTGGTCTAAATGCATAGAAATTGAGTGAATAAATCAGACAAATCATTGACTTGAATTAGAACTGTCCTATTTATCCTATTTCTAATCAATTTAACCTATCAATTGGCAAAGTCCGAGAAGATAACATTAAAAAGAGGATCAGCCACAATGTGTCCTCACCTGTTCTTAGTAGCCAGGAGATTGACTATATCCATTTGTATTAGGCAGCCATCAGTTCTCATCATTCTCTACCCCTCACTCCCTCCCTCTCTCTCTCTCACTGTCTCTTTCCCTCTCTCTCTCTCTCTCTCTCTCTCTCTCTACAGCACTTAATGTACATTAGCTATCAGTGTGATTCATTAAGCAATTCATTAAGCAATGGAAATTTAAACAGAATCTGTCAGTCCATTAAACCTAGGTACCATGACAGGTATAACAGAACTACTACTACCAGACGACTTTTATAATAGAACCATGACGCAGCAGGAGGGACCAGGAAGCAGACATGTAATTTACGAGAGGAGAGACAACCAAGCAATTTGGATAATATAACCATAAAATAGCAGCAGCGACCAGGAAACAGAGATGTTATCTACGACAGGAGAGATGACCAGGTGACTACTATAATATAACCACCTAGCAGAAGTGACAAGGAAACAGAGATGTTATTTATGTCAGTGTGAAACCAAGTGTCGGTTTGATGTTTAGCCATAGAACCTATGGGAAGAGTTCATGTCTCACTCTTCCCATAGATGGCAGTGTTGTATCCAGAGTAGCCGACATCCACAACTCCAAGTCGCTGTTCTATAGAATGTCCTTCCTAACGCCTATGTGATATGTATGTTTCACTATGGGCGTGACAGTCTTAACCAATGGTAGAGTGTAGCGCCCGTAGCTCCGATTGCATGATTGAGTATTCTGAGACCAGCATGCAATTTTTTTGAACAGCTAGCTTGTGCAATTACACAGTGACAATGGTACACAAAGATTATGTTAAATGAATTTCAAATGCAAACTCTTACATGCTTGTTTCATTGAAATCCCATGGAATCATTTCTGCTTATCTTTGGATTCATTCACTTGGTGAGGGAGAATGCACATGATGCTGTGATTGTTCTCTCTTCCTCGCCCACTCCCCCTCCTTCCCTCTATTCATTTCCTCCTGTTCCTTCGCTCATTACCTGTCATATGTTTGTCTGGCTATTTCTTACTTAATTGGCCGTTCAACGTGCTTCGTTAATAAACATTGCCTGCTGTTGCTACGTGGCTAGGCTAGGCTCTAGTAGTCTAAACTCGCTCTCCTTGGCCTCTCGCCATCAGCTAGACAACTCTATTTCTGTCCACTTTCTTGACAGAAGACAGCTGACGGCGGGAGGCCTTAGGCAGGATTAGCAGAACAATGCGCTGTGTTATATGCACATTATGTAGCTTACAGTTTGTTTTCAACACTTAAAGCCCCCATGCAGTTTTTTATGTTTAAATAATCACTGACAGTATGCCTGTGTGTGTGTGTGTGTGTGTGTTTATTTAATAGAAATGTTACCAGAGCATCTACTGACCCCTGGAAAGCTCTTTCTGATCATTTGGACATTACCAAACAAATATAAGGCATTTATACTGCATGTACAGCCTCGATGGAATGGTCTGGAGCAGGGCTGCCTATCCCTGTTCCTGGAGATCTACGGTCCTGTAGGTTTTTGCTTCAATCCCATTTGTCACAAAACCGATTTTGTTTTTCATCCAGCTAGTTATTAGATTCAGGGGTGCTAAATTAAAGTTGGAGAGAAAATCTACAGGACAGCAGATATCCAGGAAAAGGGTTGGGCTGCCCTGGTCTAGAGCCTGCCCCCTTGCCTAGGTGAACAGTCATTGGTCTGTTACAGTCAGATCAACTTTGTGACATCACACACCAGCCAAACATTGCATCTCAGATTCTTTTTTTAAACACATTCAAATGTCAAACAAATGACCTGTTAATTAGATTTTACAAAGTGTTAACATGCAGAAAATGGGGGAATTCTGGGGGAATGGGGGAATTCTGTACAATTGTAGTAATAAGTTTAGGTGTGTGTTAGTGTGCCTTGTGCATGACTGTGTGTGTGTTTCTCAATTTTTGCTACAGGTGTTGAGAGGAAGATAAATGTCGACCCAGATACAACACATCTCCCCAGCCTCTAGCGGTGTCTCACACAGCCTCTTAATGTGTGAATGTCACTGAGCCGCGAAAACATCGGACATGCAATGTTTCATAGCCGGGGCACGGAATTAAACACTGACACGTTTCATAATAACACCCCCCTCTCTCCGAAGGACCCGGGCCCCAATGTATGTAGAGATTTAACCATCCCTGTAAGAGGGTTAGGACACCAACCCTGAGCCCTCGTAGTGTGGGAGCTCTTCAGGGCCTACCGCCACCAATGCCTGTTGTGTCTCATCAGTAAGAAGCCATCGCTAACATTGAGTCGATACAGTAAAGCGGCTAGTCTTCGGGGGTTTTCCATTGTCGGGTTTTCGCTTCCTTCCAACAGCCGTAAACGAGGAGGCTGGTGGTGGGGTGCCATAAATGCATGCGAGTTGCCAGGCACTTGCGCACCTGAAGAACTAGTTTAAAAATAGTGTACAAACATCGAGAGACTTGCAGGTGCCGCGGGCTAGAACACATAAGCCAGGTCCAGAACCTGTTTGTCTGTCTTCCTAAATAGCACAAAGAGACTGGCCTTCGGGCTAATACGAAGTAAGCTGATGGCAGAATGAATCCTGCAGTTTTTGTTGTGCTCCGTTTCGACATGAAGTTCTTGGCCCGCTTGAACGGACTTGTTGGAAGTGTGATAGATCGGGGCTAGCAGGGGGTTGAAAGTGAGGGCAAACTGCTGACACTTCATGTTGTGAATCAAGAAGTCCTTGGAGAGATGGTGAATTGACTCGTCTGGGCCTAGCCAGGACTGACCAGTGTCTCTATGTACTACAAAGCAATATAATGAGGCTAGTGTCCATAATAAGGCCGTATTAGCCCAGGTCCTTGTGACATGAAGGCTTTCGCAACAAAGACTCTGAAGACCTGAAACTAGCAGCCACTCTGATCTAATAACAACTGACGGAAACCTAACGTCCACGGAAGTGACATTGAAACAACCCTGGCCATTTTAACTTATTGATGTGCAAATTCTAGAACTAAAACCACAACATTCTGCTAGACATCAAATACCACAACATTCTGCAAGACATCAAATACCACAACATTCTACTAGAGGTCTAACACCACAACATTCTGCTAGACATCTAACACCACAACATTCTACTAGACATCTAACACCACAACATTCTGCTAGACATCTAACACCACAACATTCTACTAGAGGTCTAACACCACAACATTCTACTAGACATCAAATACCACAACATTCTACTAGACATCTAACACCACAACATTCTACTAGACGTCTAACACCACAACATTCTACTAGACGTCTAACACCACAACATTCTACTAGACATCTAACACCACAACATTCTACTAGACATCTAACACCACAAAATTCTACTAGACATCTAACACCACAACATTCTACTAGACATCTAACACCACAACATTCTACTAGACATCTAACACCACAACATTCTACTAGACATCTAACAACACTACATTCTGCTAGACGTCTAACACCACAACATTCTGCTAGACGTCTAACACCACAACATTCTACTAGACATCTAACACCACAACATTCTACTAGACATCTAACAACACTACATTCTACTAGACATCTAACACCACAACATTCTTCTAGACGTCTAACACCACAACATTCTACTAGACGTCTAACACCACAACATTCTACTAGACATCTAACAACATTACATTCTAGTAGACATCTAACAAACCTAGATTGTATTAGACATCTAACACCACAACATTCCATTAGACATCTGACAACATTACATTCTAGTAGACGTCTAACAACACTACATTCTATTAGACATCTAACACCACAACATTCTAGTAGACATCTGACACCACAACATTCTACTAGACATCTAACACCACAACATTCTACTAGACATCTAACAACATTACATTCTAGTAGACATCTAACAAACCTAGATTCTATTAGACATCTAACACCACAACATTCTAGTAGATGACTAATGCCTGGTCCTTGAAGAAACATTACATTTGGGTTTTATTTCTTTGCCTTTAATTAAGTGGTATTCTTTGCTTTAATTAGGTGGTAGTTTTGAACCTATTGTCATTTTTCAATGGCCAAAGGAATTCAAATGCAAGCTGAAAAGGCAACACACAGAACTACATAATGTAAAAAGTGTAGCCTGTATATTGGGACAAAGCCAAATGCCTACCCTGTCACAAGGCGCAATTGTTAAAAATGAAGCAGTAAAGTTAATAACACTATTTCCTCATCTGTTGCACAGTTCCACCTTCATGAGTACAGTCTGCTCATAGAATTATGATTTAAAATACTAGGATCTCTGAGTCAGCCATTAAACATCACAACAATAAAACAATGTTGTGTAGCGTTTACCTCAAAACAGATGTTAGCTAAAGCTGCTCCATTCATCCAACCACTCGACTTAATCTTACTTTCCAGCTTGCTTTATTTAAGTGGATGGCATCATTTCAATGTTTTGTGGGTGATGAGTGTGGAGGCGTTTTATATGCACATTTCATTTTGAAAATGACTTTTTAGTTGATACGATTTATAATTACAATGAGCTAAAGCAGCTACCTGACGCTGATGTGTGATAAACCCTATCTCTTAAATGGGTAATCTACCCCAGAAACACACATATAATATCCATCTATTCCTAATAGACATCTATTTCAAAGTGGCTATAATCCTATGTCCATTGCTTAAAAAACCTCCACCTCTTGCTTGTGACCAATTCAGTTGTTAAGATTTTGAATTGGTCCTATCATGAAATGCTTTAGTTTCCAGTTTCCAGTTAGTTTCAATTTTTGTGAAACATTGTGACTGGCTTGCGAGTATAGTGAGTAAAAGTATGTTTTATCAGTGTTTAAAATGAATATTTTCCACATGATTCAACCTCTAAGCGGTCCATCTGTGAAATCAGGAAAATGTGCAGCAATGTGTGGTAGCTACAGTGCCATCTAGAATCATTGCCAAAGCAAAAACAAAAATCTGGTTCATAACTTTTAACTTTGTCTGAGTTGTTAGGAACTCTTTTGTCATCCGTGAAGTCCTGTTTCACTTGTGGGAGATGACTCGTGTGCCAACTGTCCCTTTGTCATCTGTCCAGGGACGTTCAGAGAACAGGCAAATGAAATAAGACACAAGGTAGTTGAACTTAAAAATAAAAAATAATCCTCTCCATTGTCTGAGCAATCACTATGAGGTTTAACACTAAATCTGTGATCAACCTGCCTAGAGGAGGGCCCAAAGGCCTGATGGTTGTATGGTTTGAGAGGAAAAAAGAAAATTCTCCATGAATCACAGTTGGAGAATTGCAGCAGTTTGAATATTCAGGTGACCAAGTGCCAGAAATTAAACACATAAACGTCAGTACCTGGGGTTTGAGAAAGTTTGTTTATTTAAGACAAATACTTCTTGGCCACAAACTCCAGAGGTGGGTTTGATGTAAAAAGAGGAATGGTCATGTAATCATTCTAGAGGGTATATTTAGTTCTAATGATGAACACACATTTTGCTTTAAAATCAAGTACCTGCACTCCAGATCGCCTAATCAGCCAGTCGACGGTGTGGGCATGCATTCCTGTTTAGATAGAACGCATCCATCCGTCTTCCTGGTCATGGCAAAATTCAAATTTCTTTGAAGCTTAATAACCTTTCTTGCTTAAACTAGCGTGACGTGAAGCAGTTTCCTGCTTAGTTTTTTTTCCCATTAAATTGTTTGCTAACTATTATAATGTTGTGCCATGGATTAATGAAAAAATTGCATGAAAAACAGCGACATTGACTGAATCGCGATGGAGCGCCCTGACAGCGATGCGTCATTTTATGTCGCTCACAAAGAGACAAGAGTTGCCGAGACATGGACCAGTGAACACGACTCTTAGCATTGGTATGGTAAACGTGTCCTTTTTTCGGTTGTTTTAATCCCCACTGTGTCTTGCCGTTCTGTCGCTGATTACTAAAACGCTATACGTGGTTAGCCATTACTAATTAAAGGTGTCTAGGGATAACAACTAGCAGACAGACTGGAGGCATTGTCCCTGGTGGTAAATAATGTAATCACATTGCACACACTATCATCGCACTGCTTTAGAGCAGACTTTTATTCCTGCCTCGTTCAACGAAAGGAGGAGAGTAAGGGATGGACATATTTATATTTAATGAAGCCTTATTTTACCTGGTAGGTTGACAGAGAACACTTTCATTTACAGGAACCACATGGGGAATAGTAACAAGGAGAGGAGAATGGATGTATTAGCCAATTAGGCGGCCATGTTGTTATAGGGGCCAGACTGGAAATTTAGCCGAGACATCTGGGTCAATGCCCCTACTTTTATGATAAGTGCCATGAGGTCTTTAGTGACTGCAGGGAATCACGACCATTGTTTAACGTCCAATCAGGAATACATCGCCTTACACCGAGCATAGTCCCTAATCACTGCCCTGGGGTATTGAGACCTTAGACCCAAGGTAAGACAACCTCCTAATAGCCCCCTAACACCAGTTCCCATAGCCATGAGATGTTTTGATCAGGGGATGGTGAAGTGAGTGGTGGTGAATGGCCAGGAGGTGCATGCCAATTGGCTGTAGGACAGTTGTACTGGCAGACATTGTTGGCAGACAGAAGCTACAATGTAACTTTAGAAACTTGTCAGGGGATGCAGAACCCACCACCAACTCCACTTTCCGCAGCTATGCCCATTCCACCAACATCTGATCTCTCATCTTAGTAACGGCATGACCCAACCCTGCTTAACTTCTCAAGCAAGCCAGTAATGGTATTTTTAAGTTATTTAAACAACCAATCAGACTAAGTGGTAAATTCATCTGTGGTAAATGCTAGCCAGTTTGCCTTGCCTGCTGGTAGGGTTTCAATCTGTGATGTCACTTGTTTTGAAACCTTGAAGATGTAGTTTCTCTGTTTTGTAAGAGCCAGGATTTTGTGGGGACTTTTTATGTTAACAATGCTTTGTGGGTGACTGTTATTAAGTGGATTGAACCGCTGGTCTGATCCTGCATGGGGCAATTGGAAAGAATAGGAAGCAAGGCCATTTCATTGGTGCTGTGACCCGGATCATTCATTGGGCTCTGCCTAGCTGTATGGGTTGCTGCAGACAAGGTCAATAGGGGGTGAGTGTAAATTACTGCCTCAAAAGGGACTCTACAGGTGCAGGCTGCACATTTGTGTAATTTTGTGTTGAGATGACCACTGATTTGCGGTTACACAATAGTGAAACAAGGTTGTTACACTAGTGATGAAGTGATGATGAAGCATTAAGCATTGCCGTCTCTGCCGAGCTGCCCACTGAGGGTGGTTTGAGAAGTTGGAACCTGACATCACACCATTTAATTTATCTTCTCAACACAGTACAACTTTTCATTCAGAGTCCTGTCTGTATTTCTATGTATTTTAACTGAGTCCAAATGGGCCACTGATGATTTAGGACCACTCATACTGCTTGTACTGTCCGTCCCTAAGATCCTGGGTTTGTAACAATGTACTCCTTGTCTGCAAATCACAGTCTAATCATACTCACATGAGGCTGGATCATCTCCTCAAACAGGGACAAGGTTGGAAAGGACTTGGTCTGCTTAACATAATAGATTCTTTATGCAACTACTGCAGTGTACAGTGTGATAAGGTATCTGTAGTTTAGTCAGGGGATTTCCTAGCTCTGCTCGGTGCCTCCACAGCTGAATACTGGACCACCATAAATAGACATCTTTTCTCTGACCTCAAGTAATCCAGCACATTAGAGAGTTTTGACATACAGACACATACACACCACTTACTAGAGGGTGTAAACAAGGCCACAGTCTTCCAGACATTGGGTCTGTGGAGTGTGAGACGTTGCCACTGGCCTTGCGCGCGTGTGTGTGTGTGTGTGTGTGTGTGTGTGTGTGAGCGCCTGCGTGTGTTGTGCATCGATGGTCCACCCATCTGCTGTGCTTGGCAATGGGGTAAAACTGCATTGCCTGCCTGTCTATATACACAGTCATGTGAAAAAGTAAATATACCTCCTGGAAAGTTGTTTTGTTTCTTTTTCGACATATGGATATGTAGTCTTCACTTCAACATTATTGACAGGTCAAGGTAAACTACTTTAACAGTTGTCTCAAAGAAACAATGCATTTTCATTGTGTGGAGAATATAAGTACATCCCTACAATCAATAGTTGGTGTTTTGTCCCTTTGGTTGAAATAACTTAATATAGCCTTTTCTTGTAACTGTCTATCAGTCTCTTTCATCGACTGGAAGGAATTTCTGCCCACTCTACTTTACAGTACTACTTCCACTGTGTCATGTTTGAGGGCTTTCTTGCATGCATGGCTCACTTCAATTCCCCCTACAGCATTTTGATAGGATTTAGATTTGGGCTGTTACTTGGCCATTACATAGCCTTCCATTTCTTTTAGTTTAGAGACATTCTCTGGTAACTTTGCCTGTGTGTTTTGGGTCATTGTTCTATGTCGAGATCTATGTTCGGTTCAGCTTTTTGACTGGCGGCCTCACAATCTCCTAAAAATGATCTGGTTCAATATAAAATGTATGGTTGACTTAGTGATGTTGTACAGGCCCTGAGGTGGGAAAGCAGTCCCAAACCATAATGCCACCGCCTCAATGCTTTACAGTTGGTATGAGGTTCTTACCTTCAAAGAAAGTGTTCATTTTCACCAAACCTGTTGCCTGGCATTGCGGCCAAACAACTCAACCTTTTACTCATCTGTCATTGTTGATTCATCTGTCATTGTTCAAGTCGTTTTTGTCCTTACCCAGCTGTTGTCTGGCAAACACCAGTCGCGTCTTGACATATTTTTTCTGAGAGCAGAGGCTACATCCTTCCTGACCTCCCATGTTGGCCACGTTTTGCCGATTCTTTCTTACTGTTGACTGATGCACTTCAACATTAACTGTGGCTAGAGAGGCCTCTAGATCCCCCAAGTTACCCTGGGGTTATTAAAGACTCTATGAGTTGGGCTGAATTTGGTGGGACAGCTTGTCCTATGGTGATTGCCAGTGGTATGGAATTTTCTCCATTTGTTGATGATCCATCAGGCAGCCCAATAACTTACATCAAATTGCTTGGGAATGGCTTTGTAGCCTCTCCCAGACTCAAGGTCATATATATTCTTTCCTCTGATTGCCTCAGATAGGTCTTTTGATCTTGGCATGATGTCTGAGTACCTATCTCTGTGTGGTTGATTGTCTGAGTATCTATATCTGTGTATTTGAGTGACTGTCTGTCTCCTATATTAGTGTGCCGTGTGCTGACTTTGCCCCACTGATCTTTTTGATTCAAGTTCCTACCGTTCTTGATCTCAAGTCGCCATATGATCCATGTTTATATACACGTGCGTGTGAGCATGCTTATGCTCACACACACATAGATCAAGACATACATCCATGTACATGCACACTCACGCTCTCTCTCTCACACACACACACACACACACCCTAACCTATAACTGAGCAGCCCTTCGCCCAACCCTACCCCATTCGATAATGCCTGAACCTAAAAGCGATCCCAACACCCAACTCAAATCCCTTTTAAAATCCATCCATCCACATTCCAGAATGTATCTTTCCCAGTACACCGCAATACTTTAAATTTCCACAAGCAATATACCTCTCTGCCTTGCTGTGATGCTTTACTAAATATTTTAACCTTCACAGTCATACCGTCTCTTCAGATGTAGCCTTGAACATTAATGTTTTACCCAAGAGAATAACCACATTTTCCCTTGATTGACCATGATTCTTTAAATCACCAACCAGCATTGTCTGTATGTTCATGTCAATAGAGCCATCATGACCCAACAACAAATTCTGAACCTGATTCCAGAAGTATGCCACAACTGGACAGTGCCAGAACAGATGGTCCATTGATGCTATTTCATTGTGAAATAGTCTGGACAGTGCCAACTGTTCAATTCCCCTTATATTGAGCTTTTTTTTTGCAAGAATTGTTTATAGTAGTTTAAACTGGAAGGAACAAATTGAAGCATAAAAAGTTTTGTATATCATTTCATACACACCGTTGCCAGGGAAATGGAACATCAAAAATGTGTTACTATCCTGAATTCCCCTTGGGGTAGCAGTCAAACCTTTTGCCCTTAAATGGAAAAGATACATATTACAGTTTATACTGGTCAGTTTAGGCCGAGCATGGTTTTTATATAGGAGGTTGACCGGGTTATTCAGTCCTGTTCTGTGGTTTTAATTGTTGCTTCTATTCTTGTATCAGGGCTGCAAATATTTACTTTTGACAATCTATTTACCTCAATGAGTTGCTTGTAAGCAATAATTTTACAGTTTGTACTAGCTGTGTCTTTAACAAACCTTTTAACCTTTAATATCTTTCTTGCACCTCTATTTTGCTTTCTTCTAAAATTGGTATACCTTCTGTTAATATATTATTATTTGGCCACATGATTTGCAGTAATATCTGATCTATACATTGTATTTTGCTTTACAGTACGTGTATCTGTCTGTGTTTCCAAGCCTGGGCTATCTGTGAGGCAACAAACAGGCCCAGCCCACCTGAAGATCTGTATTTTCCAGCAGTCTATTTCCTGAGTCTGATGGGTACAAAATCCACTTGACACTCAAATCTTGTTGGATTGATTGTTTTTGTTTTACTCTGATGCCCCTCTCCCATTTTTCCCTGTACCGTTTGCTTTTTTCCTGTAAACATAACGACCGCGGAAACATTTATAATGACCTGTCAGACGCTCCTGGTAATGGCTGAAATGGCCTGGATGGATACAAAGTTTCTTTTTTATTGCATCTGTATAAATGTGACTGCTCCGTTGGGGATTTAACACGCCGTCTCTCCGCTTATATCACAAGAAAGATTTTATTTTTATGGCTGTTGGACTGTTGTGTCATTTGATACAGTTGAAATGTTTACAGATTATACTCGCTGCAATTAAAGCAACTTTGGAAACTGATATACGGTGAAGGACGGTCATTGACATAGTCAGATTCCGAGCTCTGTGGGACTGGAAGTCAGAGGGGGAGGGGGAGGCGGAGGGGGAGGGGGAGGCGGAGGCGAACTGGCTTCCGAATGCAAGGTATCTGTGACACTCATCCATCCTTTCCAAGTGTGCTCCCTCACAACCAAAATCGACCGGCTTCGCCCATGTGAAGGGGCACAACATGGGCAGGCTACGCCCATGTGAAGGGGCACAACATGGGCAAGCTACGCCCACCTACCTGGGTACAACGTCTGATGAAAACGAAAAGGGACTTCTCTCTGTCACCTTTGCTTTAGAGAATCATGACTAAACTATTTAATTCCTGACTCTGTCGGGGAACTTGCACTAGCCAGCCTCCCTATGTGCAGTGCTCATGACGTACCAGGAGCGATGCAGTGGATCATATCGCGGTGGTGTGCTTCGGTCAATCATCTTCACCTCCTCCATCACGGTCTGGTTTAAATGTTTGTCCTAAGGGGTAAACCGGAACGCTTTGTACAGTCCACAGAAAGGGTAATTGACCAGCCCTAGGAGACGTAACGGGAAGGATCATACAAGACATCACCTGTTCTGTTCTGAAAATGTATATATGCTAATTTGGAACATGTTAGTCTTGACTTGATACTGTATGAAACACACCTGACAGAATAACAAAATGTATGCTTGAGTGCATTCGTAAATAAACACTAAATAAACGTGATATCGCATTTCCCACCAAAATACCTCCGCACTGTTAACCACTGGTGTGTGCCTGTAAAACCTTTTCTAAAACCCGTCAATATCCGAAGGGTTAAAAACATATACAATGTGAATGTTTTATTATTTTCTTGACCTTCAAACAATTTGGATGGCCGTCGCTAATTTACGACGAGCGGTTAGCCAAGGCAGCGGCGTGACCCCAAACAGCCGCTGAGACCCGACCAGCTAATGCTGTCGGCTAGCGGTCCCAGCCCCCCCGGGCCGACGAGGACGCTGAGTCATCCTGTCATGAGCAGAGCGCTAAAAGCCTTCAGCCACCCCCCTTGTGACATGTTCCCAGCGCAAGTCAACTTCTGTGACCTACCACGCCACTGAATCACGGAGACTCTTTGGTCTGGTCCAGACACCAGGTTGTCCCCTCTAGTTTCGTGGCTGCTTCGGGGTGCCAGCCACTGTCCTGTTCTGCCGAAGAATGTGGTTAGAGGAAAATAAAGAATGATGGAGTAAAAGGGAGAGGGAATAGCGGAGGACTAAAATGATAGATGAAGCTCTGAATTGAGTCGGCCCCAGTGCCATTGCAAACAGTTCCACGACCACTGAACACCGAGAAGGAGATAAATGACCTGGCAATGAGTGAAAATGAGGATTTTATCGCCCATTTCCTTTCACACCGTCGACACCCTGCCACCCCTGAATCGCTCAAATGGGCGCGTTTTCCTTGCTGGGAGTTAACCAAATGTGTCTCCCTCCCGCCCATAGAGTTCGGGTATTTTACTGGCCCAGGGGCATGGTTCGAGAAATCCGTGCCTCGCTCCACATCTACTGGAAAGGCCTGCAGGCTCAAGGTCTATGCCTTTTTATTGTGTAGATTTTTTTTTTTAGCAATTTACCTACCTGGGACGTGTGTGTTTCTGCGTGTCAGTGTGTATGTCTGGTGTGGGTGTGTATGTTCTCCGGGGTTTATGTGTACATATGGGGTCCCCACAAATACGAGAAAAAACTCACAAAACAGTTACCGCAGGCAATTACAGAAATACTGTTTCCAGTTTAGTCCAGGCTCAAATGAAGGCGTTGTTAACAAAACTCTGATGTTCTCATTCCAACTGCGACTCTGTCTGCTGGTTAGGTTGGGTGTCCATTCTGAGCGTTTTATAGCCATCCGCTGTCCACCACACCCGAGAAAACCGCAAGCCTACATGTCTGTAATAGCACTCACCATTGTCCCTGGTGGCTAGTTTTCACACCATATATCAACATTTATGAGACACGACAAATGTCTAAAATCAAAGTCAGTCTGGGGTGAATCATCTTCTGTGTTTGTGTATTTTTGTGTTTGTGTGTGTGTGTGTGTGTTTATAAGGACTCATCCGCAGATATAATTACAATGCCCCAGGGTTAAGGTGAGCTATCAAGCTCTCCATTCCTTTCTCACACTCCCCTATCCTGCCCCATCCCATACAGTAAGCCGATCCGACGCTCCCATCTCGGGAAGTCATTAAAGGATTAACTCATTCCCACAGTCCGGAGCGTTGGATGTCCATGGATGAGCACCAGGTAAGTAGGCTTCTCCATGCTTTCCTTCCCCACACACAGCTCACCCTGGCTGGGGTAATCAGGGCGTGACGCACCCATTTCTAGCCTGGAGCTCCACCACAGGGGAAATCACACTCGCTTCTCCTAACTTCATCCCAAATGAATCCTTCAAACTCACAACAGTGCCAAACATGTAACCAGTCTATTCTCTGGGTTCAGTTTGGAAGAGAATTGTATAAGAGGTCACTATTTACCCTGCGCCAAAACCTAACCTCAACTTAAGACGAAAAATCAAATAGCTGTTTTCATCAACTTTCACAATACCCAATTTTTACTTTGTAGTTGTGGAATCTAGTGCAGGCAAGAGCTTATAGAGTGAAGCCATGTCCTCAGGGGGAACTGAATGTGATGGGACTGAAACATCATCACTTCCCGTTTCTAAAGTGCCCTGCAGTCTTTAGCAATAACACCTGACAGAACTATTACTTATCCAGAGAGCGGTGTGGCGCAGAACGTTTTTAGCATGAAGAGCACCGAGAGGACATACAAAGAGGCCGTTCTCAGAACATCCCTACCACCCGCATTGCATCCAGTAGGATGCAGTGTTCTGGGAATTCAGTGAAGGCCCATGTAGCGCTGACATGACATCCACTCTCGCTTCACAGAGGCATGCATGCTCTGATGAACATAAAATGTTCCAAAAGGGTTCTTTGGCTGTCGTTCTTGGGGAACCATTAGGATTTATTTTTTGTTTTGGGGCGAGGTTCCAGGTATAACCCTTTTTGGTTCTACCTGTCATCTCTAAAAGGCTATTTGCTATATATCTGTAACCATCATTATTTTAGGGTTCCTTTTGTGTGCAAGCCTAAATGAAGTGTTAGTATTGATAATGGGAAAACACAGTACAAACTACCGCTATTCAGGATCATCCGGTGTTTGACAAGAGCTGCTTAGGGGACATGTGATTCGCCAACCTTTCCTGTCTTTCAAACGTATCCATTTCAGATGTCTCGAATGCAGCCACGTGCCTGTATCTTCACAGTCACAACCCTCCTACTTCTACAGTTACACGGTTGTATTTTCCCACACATTCACATGTTGTGAGCAGCCTCAGTTAGGCGATTACTGAACGTAACAAGATTAAAATGACGTGCATTGCCTCACGGCCTTCGTGGTTAAAGTTAGCGACGTCTATTTTGGGGTCAGCTTCTCCCTGCAGCTTCTATTTTTACCCACAATACTGTTGGCCTTTGTTTATTCAAATGTCGCCCGTCTTGCGGAATGTGGTCTTGAGGCTGATCATAATTGAAGACTGGTGTTTTTCCTTTTCTCTCGTTCAATTCTCTCTCACTCTCAGTTTTACCTCTCAGTCTTCCCTCTCTCACGCTCACTCTCTATATAGCGCTCTCTATCCTTCATCCCTCTCTCCCCCTCCTCTGCTGGCTTTCAGTGGATACTGGACCATACCTGCCATAACGACGTCTTTTTTGCGGTGTTGTGGCCCCTTTCAACTGCAAATGTTCTTGAGTGACAGCTCGAAAGTGGAGGAAATGGCACTAAGATTGTATTTCATGAGAGTAACTAGGTTTTCTATCCAGGTACATGTCGGATGGAAAATCATGTTAGGACCGATAGAAAACGGCACATTTGTTGGTAAACATTCCAAGTGTCAAGGTGTGTCTTTTTGTTGTGTTCTGTAAAATGCGTTAGGTGAAATATTTTGGGATTGCCTCTTGGAATGTGCAAGTGTTGAGATAATAACCGTGAAATGGAAGTAAAGTTGGAGTCACATAATATCTTCCAGGGCCCTCACACGACAATTCAGAATATCAAGGGGTTTAAAAGGGCCCAGAGGAAATAACTAAGTATTAACCAATCACAGGCTGGCATTGTTGTCATTAAACCACAGAAGTACACATTGATGAGCTTCCAATGTTAAATTGACATTCTTATTTTGGTGAAATAATGATTGATACCAAAAAAAAAACCCAAGAGATTTAATTCACCATAATAGCATTGTGTAGACTTTACTTCCATCACTGTATCTGTGAGCTGTCGAGACCAGACGTTATGAGCCAAGGCTGGAGTGGGAATCATGGCTATTGAGCAAAATGTAACTTTTTCCTGTCACCAGGGACTGCTTTCCCTAAGTCAGTTTGGTGGAAACACACTAATGCTGAGGAAATGCTCATGTTGTAATATTAGCAGATTTGAGATTGCTCGCGTAGAAATCTGTCAATTATTTTATGACAGATTTTGATTCAACCAGCTCCAAACGTTTTCCCTAGTTTGCTGCAGTGGTAATTAAGGTAGTATGTTTTTGTTTGTGTGTGTGTGTGTGTGTGTGTGTGCGTGCGTGCTGGTCAATGAGTGTGTCACTCTCAAATCCCTTCCTCCACTGTCTTTTCTCTCGCTCTCTTTTCTTCCTTCCCTTTCTCTGTCTCCTTCCATCTCTCTCCCATTCTTTCTCACTCACTTTCTCTTCCGTCCTCTCGGTCTCCTCTCTCCCTTCATCCACCTTTACTTTATTTTTTTTTTTAGAAAGAATTGAACTGAGACTGCGGTCTCTTTTGCAGCTGAGCCTTGTGTTACAGCAATAAAAACACATACGAAATGGAAATAAAACAGACATTGAGAAAACAATCACAACTCACAATAAAAAGCTAATTTATAAGCACTTTGAAATGTCTTATAGGCACTAAAATATTTAACTTAAGATCACTGTGAATGGCATCCCTTGAGGGCAGGGCAAAATATACAAAAAGCAGTTATTCCCAGCTCTGAACAGGCCTGCAGTATCTCCAGCACTGTTCAGTTTTGAGAGCTCATTGGGTATCTCCTGTTCTTCCAACTAATTTTATTAGTTAGATATTCAGGAGGTTTTTGCATGACTGCCTTTTATAAAATCTTCAACCAGTGTCTGGCCCTTCTAGATGTAAATGACTCTCAGCCAACTGAACCATATAACATACAACAATGGGTGTCAAATTTTGCACCAGTGATAAAACACGAGGCCGAATGACAGACTACATTCAGAGATTTGAGTACAGAAGCTGAGGCATGCATAGAATATCACCATAATCTAGTAGCAACATGAAAGTTGCTTGCACAATATATTTTATATCCTAACGTGATAGACATGATTTATTCGCATAAAAGAAACCAATTTTAATCTTTAGATTCCCCAACTCACTAACACGTCTTTTAAAATAAAGATTTCCATCTAACCAAATACCCGGGATATTTGTAAAGAAGCAACATTACAATTGTAATTTTAGGGTCATTCTAAGCTAGGTTCTGTGACCTAGACAATAGCATATACTTAGTTTTATGTGTATTTAATACCAACCTCCGTTCTCTTAGTGACTTTTGAAACAGTTGTAAAATTAGACAGCAGGTGTACAACAGCTTGTTAAACAGAGGGAGCCACAGTGTATAGTACCGTGTCATCAGCATGAACATGAAATGCACAATTTCTTAAAGAGTTACAGACTTCATTAATATATATAGTAAACGATATAGGACTACAAACTGAACCCAGTGGAGCTCCTCTGTGGACTACAAGAAATGTAGATTTAATTCCATCAGCTGCAACAGCCTGTGTTCTGTCATTAAGGTAATTTGGAAACCAGAGGCAAGTGTCCTTGGCCAGGCCAAATGAAAACGTATTTTTCAATAAGACTGAGTGATCTACTATATCGAACACCTTCGACAGGTCAACAACCAGAGCAACACAGCTTAATATCACATCTAAGGCTTTGACGATATATTTTACAACTGCCGTAGTTGCTGTAAAATTAGGCTACTGTGGCCAGTCTATCACCAGATTGAATTCTTTTCAAAATGCAATTTTCTGATGAAAAAGAATGTTACTGTTAATTTATTTAATGCCTCCAGCTTTTTAGCAAGGGATGACAAGATTGAGATATGATAGTAATCAAGGATGCTAGTGTCCCCATCCTTATGCAGTGGGAGCACATGAGCGGTTTTCTAGACTTTAGGGATAACGTCCAAAATGTATGTTGTACTCATTAGAGCCTCATAGGTAATTGGAGCAGCACTAACCAATAAGCCTGGATCCAGCATATCAGCCCCTTTGGTTTTCTTAGTGTCTATAACTAGCAATGAATCAAGGACCATTTTTTCATTGAACTAACTTAGCAAAAACCCTTGATTGTTAAAATTTGAGTTTTCCTGCAAAATTATTCAATTTTCATGTATTCCTCTATCATATATTCCTCTGTCATTTGGGGTTTCTTTTCCAAAATATTGTTTTTTTTCACCTGCTGCAATAAATCGGCAATTAAAGACATCAGCAATTGCATTTTGATCAGTAACAGGCAGAATGTCCAACACAATCTGTTGTGGCAGTGTGTTGGAGGCCCTGTTCTTCAGGATTTTGAAGGACATACCATCACAGGTATATATCACATCACAGACATATTTACTTAGTAGTCCGCTTTTGCTTTGATAATACGTTTGATACATAGGTTTCTCAATGTCTTAAAAGTCAGCTGGTTTGAGCTAGAAGTTGTTTTTCTGGCATTTTCCTGTACCACATTTGCACTTTCACTCTCTCTTTCCCTCTGTCTCTCCTCACTTCTTCTCTATTTCCTTCCTTCAGTTTCTTTGTCTCTCTCCCTCCTTCTCTCTTCATCCTTCCCTCTCCCCTGTTCCTCCTTTTCTCACTTCCTCCTTCAGACTCCCTGCCTTCTCTCTTGTCCATGTGCCTTCCTTCACATTTTGACAAGGCCCCACATCCAGCCCAGCTCAGCACATGATGAATAATGTATGCTGTAGCATGATGTTTTGTGGAGCTAGTCTGTCAGGGCCTGTTTAGTGCTGCTCTCCATAAGGAATGGACTTCAGAGCCAGACGGCTATGTGCTAATATCTTACTTGGGTTTCTGGTCTTCCCACTCTGAGGAAAACATCAGCCCAGCCGTCACAATCCCTTAAAGGTGCATTTCCCCCTTGGGAGCCTTTAGGTGGTTTGTTATTGTGTTTGAGAGATTTCTAGGTCAGTGAGATTTTTTTCACACATAATTGGTCAGAAGGGGCAGCAGGGGTATGGGATTTGGGTGCTAAACAACACACTATGTTGTATCAGAAAATGTATTGACGAGAAATGAAAAACGTATGTGGTCTTAACTTTAACTAGTTAATTAATATTGAGGAGAGACCACTGAATTTTTAGCTAGATTACGGTCACATTGCTAGCTATTCCGTACTACTCGCTAACAACAACATTGATGACAAAGTTGCTTTCTACAAAATATTACCTTGGTTTAGTAATGCAACTGTATTTCCAACGTCCTTCAGTGTAATTTAGACAAAACTAATTAGCCGCTAGTTTAACTTCTGTTCATCTATGTTACTGCTGCAAATATGGAATGTGTGTGACCATGGCAACGCAGCGACCAAGTGAAGGAGGTGAGCGCTCGAAGCAACAATCCTCTTAACAGAATGACCACTGTCACCCATAAAGAATTAATAACATCGCCCCAAAACAGCCAGGGCCCTTGTGAAGCAAGGGAAACAACTACTTCAGGGTCAATGAGCGAGTGACGTAACCAATTGAAATGCTAGCTATTTCACACTTGTCACATAGTCATAACCCATACTCTGCACTTTCTATGAATCTTTTGTCTCTGCCTCTTCTTTTCCTCTTAAATCAAAGGTCCTGGAGCTGATAAAGCAAGTAACGTCTGTACATTGACATCCGTATCTCCTTAAGAGCTTTTAATTGTCTTGTCCAGATGGTTAACATTTCATGTGTGACCTAGTACAAGTGTGTCTCGTTTGAGACTTTTAAAACAGGGCTATGAAAGATAGCTGGAAACTGACCACATGAATCATAGTATTTACATGCATGTAATATTTGATTAATGTAATCTGATTCATGATCCAAGAGTGCAAATGTTCAGATGAGCTTGGTGTAATAGCAGTGCTTTGTTTCATTGATCTGTTTTGGTCTGTATTTGGTCTGTACGTTTTTTTTGTTAAAACGTAGTTTAGTGACCTTTATACCAGCCTCCTAGATCTGTCTTAGTAGCCTGGTTATCAGCCTTTTTAACATTTCACCACTTGCCTTTTACATGACATGGGATACAGGGAGTGAAATGTAAACTACCCAGGCTAATACCCAGGCTATTAAAACAGGTCAAGGATAGAGCTAAATCCAGACAATGTTGATTTTATAGCATAAGAATGTGGACACTAGCCACAAAATGTAAGTCAGTTTAGATGACATAACTACAGTGGATAAACGTCTATATTTTGACATATTGTAATGAGACCCTATTGTAGTCTGTTTTCTCCCTCGTTGAATTGTGTTTCGAGGGACTGTGAGGAAAGCAATTCTCTGCAGCTAGTTTGAAGCTGAAGCTAGAGAACATGTTAAATTGTGTGAGGTAGACTGGGGAGCGAGGAAGCTTGTTATTTTTGTATTCTCTTTCTTTTTAGCCCCCCCCCAACACCCCCCAGAGACACAGTGAATTTACTGCGAGAGCGTGGTACGCTATCTCAAAGGACACACGCAGAGTCAAATGATTCGCATTTCCCTCTGAACTATTTCTAGTTTCATTAGGAAAAAAATGGAAAACTCTGTATAGCTTAAGGCTTGGCAGAGATAGGTGTTGACTGCTGCTGCTGTTGTTGTTGTCTTACTGTAAGGCGGTGTTCAAGGATTTCTGTGTCTGTTAACCTCAGATGAATTACGTGAACTGTGAACTGTTGGTAGTGCCCCGTTAGACTGAGGAATGGGGGGTGCCTTCTCGGCATATTTAGCCTGTGTTTAAACATTAATGCGGTTGAACGCGCGCGCACACACACATACACTGACTGCAGCATGACTTCACATCCCTAATTTCTTTATTTATTTTTAATATTTGGTCATTTAGCAGACACTCTTATCCAAAGTGACTTACAGGAGCAATTAGGGTTAAAATGTCCTTCTCTGGGATGGAAACACATAACTGTCACCTTCCAGACTCTGGGATTTGATCTAGCTCTGGGATTTGATCTAGCTCTGGGATTTGATCTAGCTCTGGGATTTGTTTGAGATTTACTGCACACTGATGTCGTTCCTTTGTCATTTAGTGATTCCAAAGGCACTTTAGCCAAACTTACTGTCAAGCAACTAAATTCTTAAATTCAGTGCATTTACACAGAATGGCCAGTATATTAGTTACACTGTGCCATTCATGAAAATCTAATCACCCCTAAAGGCAGAGAGTCACATGGCCGTGGCTCGCTATATAAAACGGGCAGATAGGCATTAAAGGGAAAATCCACCACTAGACACTATTTTGAGTGTTTTCGGGTCTCCCTAGATAATGGTGAGCAGTTGTGTTTCAGACATAACTGTGCACCACAGTAGTATTTCTGATGTCATCGGTTGATCTAAGAATGAGCGGTGTTCTGTAACAACTATTGAGGCCTTTGGGTTTTGCAGATTGCTGGGTCCCACTTGTAGTGGGTAGATGTGCTTGTCCTTGTTCAATAGCACCTCCCTTCACACGCATCGGTGTCTGGCATTTCCCGAATGTGGCATGACAAACAAAACAGTCCAGTAAGTGGGTAAAAAAGGATAATTGACGAGCAAGTTTGGAGAGAATGTCAATAATTGTGCAAGCTAAAAGACAGGACACAATTAGGCATATAACGGTGCGCCACAGAAATGATGTGCATGACTGCATTTCAGAACACACAAATGAATAGTCATTTTCAATAACATGATTTATTGCTTCAGACAGATATAGCGGGTTCCACTCCTATCAGCTGAAAATAACTAGAAACCTGAGTGACCCTTGTCTGGAACCCTGATTTAGTTTACTTGAGTAGCGTCCTTAGATATCAAACCAGTAGAACGTATTTGGGGTGAGCTGGATTGGGCTGTTTTGCAGCTACTGAAATGATGCTTGTGGGACATCCGCTTAACTCAGTACTAGTAAGGACACCTTACTCAGTGAAGTAATATAGTTAGTGCTAGATGCTTAAGTAATTTGTGGCACCATTTAATAGGTTTTCTGAAGGTAGGTGCGAACTCTGCTGTCCTAGCTTAAAAAGAAACAGGCTCCTGTAACAGTCGTTCCATTTCTGTGTTATGTGTGTTTACGTGCTAGTTTACCTGTTTCTATGTTTCAGGGTTTATTTGTCAAATGCACCAAACAACACAGCGTCATCCTGCACAGTGAAATTCTTATGGAAAATAACCAGGTTATTGTGAGTTTTTCATTTTTCCCCCTCAAAGATTTCAGTTTGTTTTTCCAATTGAATTGTTCACATTATAGGTCACATTAAAAGTGGAAAAGGTTCTGACATGATTTATCTGTCTCATTCTTTTACATCACAAGAACCTGGCATTTTAACAGGGGTGTGTAGACTTTATAGCCACTGTACATGACAGCACACTAGCAGCAATTTAAAGAAAAGACTACTGTAAACTAGTAGAAATCTTGGTAGTATTACTGAACATTTAGGTATGGCAGTAATATACATAACAGTGTGACCTAGCAGCAGTTGATAGCACACTACAACTGTCTAGTGAGAATTTAAGGAGAAGAAATCATACACATCATAAATATAGCAAGAAGAGGAAGCAATATTATACATAACACTGTATATAGCAGCAGTTTAAAAAGAGTACTCTAAAGTTTAGTCTGTTCAGTTTAGTCTTGTCATTATCACTTTCACCTGTGTTTTGTTTGCCCCCTCGTTGTGTCTCTGTTTAAGTTCCTCCTGCCCGAGTGTGTTTTGTTGGTCATTGTTTTCATGTCGACGGCTGTGTTTTTCGTGAGTCCTTCTTTTAAATGACCTGTGCTATTGAAAACCTCTGCGCCTGTGTCCTGCCTCTGTGCCGCATGGTGACAGCTCCACCGTGGGGGGGGGTGCCTTCTCGGAGGACTGAGACAGACAGGAGACCAGAGTTGGCGGAAGGGAGAGCTTGGGTAGTCATACAGGGTTTCAGCATTTCCGAAAAGGCATGAAGAGCGAGTTTCGCGTTGCTGTTAAGTTGGTAAGAAACCATGGTTTTGTAGAGAATGCGAGTGGAGTGATCGGGTTGAGAGGGTTGACATTGGAGAGCCTGAGAAGCGCTGCTACCTGCGTGAGGCAAATGTTACAGAGCATGAACCTGCAGGAGCGAGTCACAGCCTTGATGTTTGCGAAGGACGACAGGATGTTGTCTAGGCTCAAGGTTTCCTGCACTGTGGGAGGGAGACACCATGGAATTGTCAGCCGTGATGGCAGTTTCTCGGAGCAGACAGGCTTTCGCCTGGAGGAGTTGATCATATTTTTTTTTTACCACAACCATGGCTTTTCCTGTCAACTGTTACTGTGGCAACCAACAGTATTTTAAGGTTGAACAGTATGTACAACATATCATATAAAATACTGTCAATTCAATCTGAAAGTATGGACATGTGTTTTGAAATTATAATTATCGTTGAAAGGTGGTTGGAGGGGGACGTTGAAAGGTGGTTGGAGGGTGACGTTGAAAGGTGGTTGGAGGGTGACGTTGAAAGGTGGTTGGAGGGTGACGTTGAAAGGTGGTGGAGGGGGACGTTGAAAGGTGGTTGTAGGGTGACGTTGAAAGGTGGTTGGAGGGTGACGTTGAAAGGTGGTGGAGGGGGACGTTGAAAGGTGGTGGAGGGGGATGTTGAAAGGTGGTGGAGGGGGACGTTGAAAGGTGGTGGAGGGGGAAGTTGAAAGTTGGTTGGAGGGTGACGTTGAAAGTTGGTTGGAGGGTGACGTTGAAAGTTGGTTGGAGGGTGACGTTGAAAGTTGGTTGGAGGGTGACGTTGAAAGGTGGTGGAGGGGGACATTGAAAGGTGGTTGGAGGGTGACGTTGAAAGGTGGTGGAGGGTGACGTTGAAAGGTGGTTGGAGGGTGACGTTGAAAGGTGGTTGGAGGGTGACGTTGAAAGGTGGTTGGAGGGTGACGTTGAAAGGTGGTGGACCTTTGACTACGCTTAGGGGTGAACTCTAAACCCAGGGAATGTGTATATAGAACCAACAGCTTAACACACACTTGAAAGGTCACACAATCTGCAAACACGACACTATTTAGGAGACGTTCATCTACTGCGTCTCCGTTGCGTGTCACTTGGGCCAACCAGCAAAAACATAGCCCCGCCTACTTTGCCAAGATTAGACCCAGTCCATCAAAGGGATCTTAACAGACTGCTTAACTTATCTCCTTAGTGACGGCAGGTTGTGTAAGCCAGACTCTCACCCTACGTAATAGGTTCAGGGGCAGTGGATCCCAGTGAAGAGCAGGGAGCCTGCCAGGCAGAAGCAGCAAGGATGGTTCATAGGTCCAATGCCTTACTGTTCACCTTTGAACCCCTAAAGTTAAGCACAGGACCAACTGAACAGAGGCTCCAGTAATTAAATCATTCATTAAAGGTATCCTAGGTGTTGATATTAACAACGGGTTCACTCAGAGAGATGAGGAGTGGAGGTTTGTGTAATGCTATGTAGGTCAACCAGGTTAACATAAAAACTGGAAATCAGCCCCCTTAATGCTCAAACAAACAACGGGGGGGGGGGGGGGGGGGGTCCTGTGATATGGTGATCAGAGCCAGATGCTTTGATGGCAGGTAGCCCTACTGGGAGACAGGCTTTCCAACGGCAGGGCTTGGCTGGAGGAACAGAGGCGGAGGAGGTTTTTATGTAACACAGAATGTATGAGAGCTTGGACAAGTTGGTCGTAAATACATCCGGTAGCACTCTATATTAACCACTAACAAAAAAAAAATGTTACTTCATTTGAAATGTGTTAACCCATTTATATATTATTAATTAAAGATGCATCCTGTGATATGTGTCAATACCATCAAAATCACAGAAATTTGGAATTTCGTAATTGAGGTCATTGAGGATAGTCCTTCTATGTATTATTCACATATAGATTATATCACTCATCCCTCCTAAATCGGGAGGTTTGCATTTTTTGCAAGTCCTGGAATGCACAGAAGGTTTTTGTTTTAAATGTGTTTTCTCTATATATTTTTATATCTGGACAGGATTCCATGTGTGTTTATTTTTTTGTTGTTGTAGAAAATACAAATTAAAACCAAAGTGCAATAGTGCCAATAGTGGTCTTGAGTTTTGGGCCATTAAAGAAAGGTATCCTGGGTTTAATCATCAGCTGATTAGAACCAGGAAAGACAGTAAACCCTAATTGCTCCCAGGTCTTTACAGTAAATAAGATGTTCTTAGTACATCAACCTGGTAAAATTATCTGTGCTGCTAAGCATATTCATAAAAGAAAAAATAAAGACTTTTCTTGAAGGGCAGATGCATTCCCAGAAACACAAATCTTTCATCTCTGGTTATTTTTGGTTAAAATATGTATGCCTTCTACAATATGTTAAATTGGATGTATTCATCTAGCGCATTTACATTTTCAAATACATGTATTTTTTTCTCTAAATGCATATCACCAATGAAACGTAAGACGCATTAATCAATGTCTATGTTTATTTTTATTTTCTCGTTGTTTTCCACAGAAAATTAGCGCCCGGATGTCTCTGAAAATTCTCTTGGATTCTTGACCTGGAATCTACTGTTGGTAACAGGGATTCAGCTCACCTGGCCCTGAAGCAGCTGTGAGACCGCTCATACTCCTCTGTCAAGCATAGAGACTGAGCCAGTGAAACTATGTCAGCTGTTCCCTACTACCAGAGGCTATGTAAAAGAGTTGGTCCAATGTAGTTTCTGGTCTAAGGAATTCACACTGTACAAAGTATTATTCTGATACACTGGAATACTGAAATATTATGAATATGTCCAGTGATTCATGCAATTTGTCGACTCCACGAGAACATAGATCGGACTGAGATAGACACTGTGCTGAATGCAAATCAAGAACATATCTGTTATTTTGTGACCAAGGTTTTATTTTATTTAATAAATGTATTTCCTAATGAGGCTACACATTAACAGTAATACTTCAATAACTTCATACTGCATATGCATACATACATACATACGCACATTTCTACATACATATGCATCTACATGTCTACAAATATACACATAAAGACAGTACATAAACCCACAAATATAAATAATATACCAATATTTCTTCAGGAAATTATGTACCTTCCCAAGCACTCACATACAGCTCTGGAAAAAATTAAGAGACCACTGCACCTTTTTCTTTCCTTTCCAAAAAGATCAAAAAGGAACGTTTTGAGTGAGGAACAGAAGCGTTCAATTTGCAGTGGTCTCTTAATTTTAACCTTCTGTTCCTCACTCAGAACCTTCTTTTTTGACTTTTTTGGAAAGGAAAGAAAAAGGTGCAGTGGTCTCTTAATCTTTTCTGGAGCTGTATTTCCACGTATAGGTAAATATACATACACACCTATACATACACATGTACACACACAGATAGCTAACATGTATGTTAAAGAAAAATAGTTATAGACCTGTCTGTTATTTTGCTTCTCTTCTCTGTTTAGCTTGTTTTACAGTGGAACATTCACTGGGACTTGTGTGAGGCTGTCATATTGTTACTTTGGCAACGTATCGCGATGAAAGGCATTAACACAGTGGCCATTTTAAAATCTGGCAAAACTGTCTCAATTCATGACATTGACTGCTGCTTTATGTCTTATTGGTCTCCAGAGCAACCAGATGCAGAAATTGCGAGAGCAGCTGCAAGTTTGTGGGTGTCCGTGTTCCTGCCTAGGTTATGACGACACGCTATTTCATATTTACTAAGATATTTGTTAAGAAAATAAATATGTTAGATGTATTTTTGTCAGGGAAATAGTGGTGTTTGTTAAATGGTGTCTGTTTTGTTTTCTACTCAGGGTGAATGCGGTGGGGGGGGGTCAGACAGTGTAACCTACATGTTAATTAATGCCTCTGCCAAGGTCTTCGACGTGACTTTACCACAGACAAAGTTCAGATGAGGCCCCAGGCCAAACCATACAGATGCAGGGTTCTCACTGCGTCTCCGCGTGGGATCCTCATCTGTCTTCAGCTCTTCAATAATTCAGCTGTAAGAGGAGATGTCAGCTCTGGTATAATTACCGTGTGTACGGTGACAGGGTCCTCAACCAAGGACAAAACGGGGACGAGGCAAGCGGAGCTGCAGGCCCAGAAATCACACACGCCACCCCTTCATGACGGGCAGCCTTGGGGCTGACGCTGGACTCCAGGGTGGGTGTTGGGTGTCATTGCATTGGAGATACTTGTAAGCTCGGAGTCAAATGAAGAAGGAAAAAAAACAACTCTGTTTTTATTTTCATTGAAAGAAGATGGCGGCTGATGTCCCATGGTTAAAGGCCCACTGTCACAGCTGACATTAACCCCACATTATTGTGCCCTGTGATTTATGGGGCTGACATTCTCACTACATTATCACAGTCTATTGCGGCAGTATTATCACCAACTTGGCAGTAATTCTGCCTACAAAGGAATGCCAATAATTGACTTAATTATCAGCAAGAAAATCAATACTTCACCCTATTGTTGCTTCATTCATTAGCTAGCTTACTATCTAAACGACAGGGTGACGGAAATAGCTTTGCATATCTGCTTATGTTGCTAAATTGAATGGAGAGCATTAAATCAATATACAGTAGATCCTATGGAGTAATGTGTCAGTAACATACAAATGCAAAATCTGACAGGAAGTGCTTATAATTTCTGGCCAAAGGTGATTTACAAACCTTTACACCCAACCAAACAAATTAAATTCTTGTGTTTGTGTTTTGCTTTTGGAGCAGAAGCATTGGATTCACATAAACTAACGGCTTATAAAACAACCAGTCCTTACACATCATGGCCTTGGTGTGAAGAAGCTTGCCATAAACATGGAGTCATGAAGTGCAACATGACAGACCATGACCTATTGTACTGTGGAGTAATGTTGCATTTGGCCTACCGGCTTACTGGCCTACCGGCTTACTGGCCTACCGGCTTACTGACTTACTGGCAACGTGAATCGGCTCAGCGCTGCCGGGGGTGGATAGGATCATTTCAGACAGGGTTGCCTGGCCTTGTCTTATTGCACTCTAGTGATGCCCTTGAAGCAGGTTGGGCATCTTGCAAGCTCAATCGCGGTTGTTGGCTTAGGAATGCAGTGTCCTTCGGCACGCACTGTATCTGATTGTATGAGATTGTCTTGATCAACGACTCTCCCTAACCTTGAGTTGAGTTCTTGCAATGAGCCAAGGGCATGATAGCAAATTGGACATTATAAGTGGTGAGAGGAGAAAAAAAGAGTTGAATCAAAAAAAGTGTTTCCCTTTGTTGTCCTACTTTTCTTTCTTGTTCATCACTGGTGTCCTTCAAACTGAGATACATAAAAGCATGAATTTGTCAAAGAGATGTTGTAACACAGTTCCTGTAATCTTGATCATAATTAAATGTATTGAGTTCAATCATAAGCAACTGTTTTCCTGCTACCCTACGTTCCACACCTGAAGGCAGAGACATCAGATGCCACCGAGGAAAAAAAGGGGCAAGTGTTACGTTTGATACCAGCAGAGAAACAGTGAAACTCTGTTTGTTGCTAATTAGGTTCTGTTCGCTTACCCAAGATTGTAATTATAATTGGGTACTTTAGGTTTTCAGATTAAATACTGAGACGCCTTCATCTTTCAAGCTTCCTTTCAAATACACCTTATCTGCAAGAAGATGAGCCACTAACTAGCTTTGCATCATTTACTACCCATATAAATTGTAATGCATTACAGAAATACCTGTTGCAGTATGTGTGTCATGTAATTTGGCAAATTCAACTGCACATTTTCATCCACATTGTGTACTAAGCTGTGCTCTAAACAAAAGTAGAAAGCACTTGGGCCTTTTCAGAATTAGATCGGATGCAATTGTTTATCTCCTCTGTCTTGTTGCCTTGTTTTAAAAGAGAAGCCAGGAGTTGCCAGTCCAAGTCCAAAGGCATGTTCCAAGTATTCAGGTTCTCCAAAGATTCAAAAGGAGTTCGAAAAGGGACTTTATATCGAAAAGGATACCCCAGCATAAAACTTTGACTGACCTCCGTCCCTCGGATAGACACTTTGGCAGTGTTAAAACAAGGGACTGGGGTGGGGTTCTGAGTACAGGTTGGCGTCGTAGCCAGATGGCGAGAAGAAGACATGAATTAAACCTTTTATCAGTTGAGGTAGCAAACTCCTCCATCCTCCCTTCTCGGTCCTCTCTGGTCTCCTTTTGAAAAAGATCAAAGGTAATCAAGGTAATTAAGATAAGGTGAGAACAGTCTTCCACTAGCCAGGTCATCTGCTAATGGATGAGAATGCAATAGCTATTCCCTTAGATATCCCTGGTATTGTTCATTTACAATTAATAACTGAGGTCTATGAAGAGATACCATAGAGACACAGAAATCTATAGACAATAGGCCGTCTGCCAATTAGTTGCGGGACATTTATTGCAAAACAAGACTCACAAGTCTTTTAAAGTTTCCCACAACTAAAATGCACTCTAAATTAATCATTAGAGTTGAAATAGGCTTAACCCATACTAAATTACTTAAGGCATAATTATTTCAAAAGCATAGGCACTATCTCTCATCTTTACTAGTTAAATGCTATTGTAAATTCATACACCTGGACCGCAGATGTGTCCCAAAATATGTCTCTTCAGCTGTCTGCCTATATCCAAACCATCCCTTGTTCAATGTCAAGTAAAATCTGTCTTAGGCCCTTCCAGGTGGGGTTGTATAGTAAAGCACCAAGACGACCATCAGGCTTGAGGCTTGACTGTGACGCCAGCTGACAAATAGCTGGGAATGCAAATGGGCAATGCAAATTGGCCAGCATAGCCCACGGAGGAGGAGCCATCGTAGGCATGCCTTTTCCTGGTCTCATCAAGCTCACCTAAGGTGGCTCGGGCCCCGGCAAAGTCATCTAAGATTGTTAGGTGGGTGTTGTGTGCCTCTAAAATATGTGGACTCAGGTGACTTCCTGGTTTGAAGTCTGGAAAATGGCAGAATGTCTTGCCACTCTCCCGAATCCGTCAGGAGTAAATGCAATGAGACGGGGCCTTGGTTGGTGGAAAAAAAGACACTGTCTTAGTCATTGCTAGGTTCTATGAACTTTGTCTGTGGTAAAGCTGTCTCTAAAAAATATGTGGCTAGCGAGCTGACAGGTTTTTGTGGATGTGAGCAGGAGCAAACAATTACCACGATTAGAGCCTGCTACCTGGTTAGTCTTAGCGTGTCTTGTCAACTCAGGTAATATGTGTCCCTGCAGTCTGGTGTTAATGGTATTTAGAGTCTGTTTTGTTAGTATAAGTTTGTTGGCTTGTTTGTTTCAAGTCTCTTGGTGAGATCGATTGATCTGATTACAATGTAGAGCAGTGGACAGGGAATGTGGACTAGCATTAACACACACACACACGAGCATGTGTCCTGTGCAGGCTGTGTGTGTGTGTGTGTGTGTGTGTTTGTGTGTGTGTGAGAGAGAGTGAAGTTGTTTGAGCAAGGGGAGTTTAATGTCTCCATTTTATTGGTACGTATGGCATGTGTGTGTTATTGGTGTAGCACGTGTTTGCATTATAGTGTTAGTGTGTGTACATTGTGTGTGTGTACATCGTGTGTGTGTGTGTGTGTGTTAATAGACAGGGCATGCAAGGAGAGTGCAGGCTTGCCTCTAGCAGATCAGTCCGTTCATATTTCCACAGCATGTGTCCAACGTTTGTTCTGTTCATAAGCAGAAGTTCATCAATAGTGTATGAATTAAAACAAATGCAAAGAAAATATAAACAACTACTATGAATAAACAAAAATGTCATTGATTTCAATGTTTAATGCCTCTCCAAATAATTATGGCTAACATTCTGTATTTTGTCAAGATAAAGCACATTTCTTATTCAATTTTTTATTATCTCAAATATGCTTTCAATTGAATGATATACAATGCCATTGATTCGCAAATTGGAATTCAAATGTTAAAATGAATTGTCCATTGAGAGGACTGACAACACAGCATTTTTAAACTAAGGGTTGCAAATACCATACAATGCTTCCAAAGCAGACTCGACAGACCCACCTAATGCTCTGCCCCCAACAAACAGAAAGGTAGTTTTTTAGGTGTAATGTAAAAAGAGAGGCTGTGTTATGGTTCTAGCCTTGATCACACCTGCAGCGCCAGTGCGCTCTGATACGTTCATTTCAAATGAATGCATAAGTTCCAGGATTGGTGCCTGGTTCTCACCTACAGTGTGAATCCTCCAACTTGAATGCATGCATCATCCGGCCAAAGTGCACAGCATAAGTTCTAATGAAACCCGTTGGTGCCACTTCCGCCAAGGGGCTCCGCATACAGCTTCACACGTATGTCCACTAAATCCAACGCATGCAACAAACAGAACGTTCTGCAACTGCCTCTGCAAAGAAACGTCGCAAAGCCAGCGCGGCATTCCAAAACTAATGAACAGAACGGATTGATGCTGCCTGGGTGATCAAGGCTTATGCCTCTGTCACACCAAATATGCCATTGGAAATGTACATTTGGTGTGGTCGAGGCATTAACAAAAAGGGAGCTGATGCACCATGAAATGTTTAGCCACCGGTAAAGGTGTCTCAGCTGAACCAATATGGGTTCTCAGAAATTGCACCGATGTGTGCCACAGGTCATCAAAACCATTTTCAAACCTGGAATTTCCTTGCTAACTGAGGAACGATGGTTATTCTACTTATATTGTATGCACATATAAACAACATACTACACATCCAGCTCAAAATGGGTGGTTTACATAAAGAGTTTTGATTCACTAAAGTCCTGTTCAGAATCTTTAAACTACGAAATTGATGTTAGGGAACCTTGCTAAATCTGTCATTCAGCAAGTCTCTCACTCACTCACTCACTAACTCATTCACACAGACACAAAGCCAGGTGGCGTAATGATGACTGCCAGACCTGACTAGGTTAACTCAAGAGAGCAATCTGAAATATGAGCTTCCTGTTAGAATAACTCAGTTATCCCAAGTGTCCTTGTCCAGTACACACTTTGTGAGACGTTTACAGTCTGTGAGACTGTTATAAAAATGATAATTTCCTGTTCAAAGTCCCTTTTGCTGTCAGAATGTTTTCCATAGGTCTATAGCAATTCTGTGGACAACCAATCTTATGAAGGAATAGTCCATTTGGGTGACAAAGACAAATGTAGACGGCTAATTTGTTATTTTTATTGCCTAACCTTTATTAATTCTCCATCTCATCCTAGTGAAAATGACTCTCATCTCATAATCAAAGGTCAAGGCAGTGAGATAGTTCTGAAAATTGAATGCCATCGCCAGAAGTCGACTCTACGACGCCCTCTGTCGACGTTACAAGGTGTTGGCGCAACACATGGCAAGCGCCTCTTGCTCGCACCCCATTCGCTCATATCGAGGCTGGCTTCTCCCTGGAAGCCTCCGGCTGAGCTGCATTCCTGTCCATTCACACGAAGGGAGCAGCCGTGGTGAGCACGCTAGTACTCCGCGACAAGAGTGGAAATGTCCCCAAGTTTTGGAATTTAACCATGGCAAGGATATCTAATCCAAGGATCACTTGAATTTGTAAGTAGAGCTACCTAGAGGAGTTGGTGCTATGTTGTTTGAACGAGATATAAGGTTATTTTGGGTTAAAACATTTGGGTGGTTTCTCCCTTATGTTGCGAGTTTCGCCGTCGGAGTATTTTTCGTCTTACTATTCACGTTGTGTCTGATTTTCCAGGAGTTTGTGAAGAAAGAATGATCGAAACATAACCTTTGGGTTGTCTTAATTGTCGTTTGTGGGGTTACCAAAGCGCAACCCGTGTATATAGCCTTGAATGGAACTTCGTAAACGGTTTTCGAACTGATGTCATGCGCTTCGAACTGTTATTCTATGTAGATCAACCAGTTCAAGTTGATCAAAACCGAATTCGGAGTGGAAAACTGCGGATAATAGAGCGTTGGCAACGGTTGTTTGTCAGTGTGTGGATGTATCCGTCAGCAGAAGTATCATTTAATATTACAAATCTAGCCTAATTGTGCGCTATTTTATTGCGGAATTCTCCCCGGATTTATTCTACAAGCTTTCCTAAAATCCTTATTTCTATGAATGCATTTTTTTCTATATGCTATTTGATAAACGTTAAATGAAAATTAATTTGTTACCTCGTTGCAAAAGGAATGCTGTTGCATTGCCTATTTGAGAAGGAATGCCTTAGACTACATAATTATAGGTATTCACTGAGAGACAGACACTGTCGGCGGGCAAACAGTCTTTCTTGGGCGGTGAGTGGGGAGGCATGTGTGTGGCTCGTGCATGCCTTTATATTGAAATTCGTGGCATGCGCTACATAGGATACCTTTTTTTCCTAGTCGTTTTATGCTAGGCCTACTAAATGGACAGAACAGAGTATAAGATTTCTCATGGGACACGGTGCAGCTTTGTAAAAAAAAAAATCGATACCCCTATTGGCTTTAAAATAATTAGAAATGCTGTTGCATGGTGTGTGAAAAAGAGCGTTAATCTGCTAACGAATCATTGGCCATTTGTAGGCTCTGTTATACGACTGCAATTTACATTTACTATTAGAATGATGAGGGTTGTCTGGATGGGTTGGTTCAACGCATCGGATGTCATCAAATACGCACTCATAGGCTGCATTATTGGATTTCATTTAACAGTTTTCAAAGTAATTGTGAGAACCCCCACTTCCTCCGTTATTTTCCTTGATCAGTTTGAATTTGAAAACGTTATCATTTAAATCCGTGTGATGTTATTGTGAATGTCTCAATCAGCGTAGGCTGGGATTTGTCTTGTTGGCCCCCAGTTTTATTTTTAGCTTTGTTGTTTAAAGATAACGACCCTGGTCGTTACCCTTGGTAAATGATAAAGGATCTTAAACGTGATGTACATTTGTGTTTAGTAGGAAGTAGCCTACTAGTTAAATGTATCTGAGTCTAATTTGTCATCGTATCCAGTTTGATTCTGCACGTAAATTAATGAATGTAAGACGGACCAGTGGGTGTCTCAGAAAAGGTGTGAGAATCCACTGCGAATGGACTGTTACGTTCAAAGCTAATGACAGCTGCAATTTTTCATAACCGTACATGGAGCGCTCCATTCAAACTATATGCAATATATCTTCTCGCAGTGACCAGTGCCAACGGTGTAGCTGAATGAATGACACTTGGATAGGAATGATTCTCGCGTGCTGGATAATTATTATTTTTTTCAACCGCTGCCCCGCCTTCACACATCGTGCTCTAAATAAATCTGCATGTTTTGCCAAGTTGTAATACGACACGTTGAACCCAAAGTTTTGCTTGATAACTGCGACGTCTGGTAAGGTTATATTTTTCTGTGCAGTTAAAGCAGCAGTGGTTAGCCCGTACCTGCGAATCCTTTTGAAGGAATCGTGTTTTTATCACTCAGCTTGACCTATCTTCATGATTGCGTAGATTCTCATGTTTCTTCGCGTGTCCATAGTGTGGCATAACTAAGCCAGAAAAAGTATTAAGATCAGTCCACCTTCTGTGTTACGCTACAAAACTCCCTTGAACAGAACAATTTGTACAGGTCCTACTGTACCGGGCAATTGCCAGGACTAGCTCCAAATCTTCGACGTTCTGCCGATATTTCACTGCAACAAGGAATTACCATCAACATATACACACCAGCTGCAGTTTACCTACTGTCTAACGTGATTCACTGGGGCTCCGGGCTATGTGCCGTGACTTAAGTCAGTACTTCCCTCCAGTGTAACCGCTATTGCTGGTGCGCGTGCGTGTGTGGACTAGGCAGAAGACGGCTCCTTTCACAGCCCCTTTGACTGGCAGACATTTTAAATCGGTGTGACAACCTCATCCTGAGGCATTTTTTTCCCTCTTTCTCTCACTCCCTCTCTTTCGCTCCCGCTGTTTCGGTGCCTCTCTCCTTCTCCCACTGCCACCTTGCTCCCTCTCTCTCATTCTCTCAGTCACGTCCTACTGTCTCCCTTCACCTCTCCCTCCCCCTCCTTCTCTCTGTCTCTTTTCCCTCCTTCCTCCTGTCAGGGCAGGGCAGTTTGTTTCTACCTCTGCGGAATGCCTGGGTTTCCATCAGCAGGGTGGCTGTATTGCTCTGAGTTCTGACACCCTGGCAAGATTCCCCCAGATTCTGAATCACTGCTTTCTCCTCTCTCCATTCTGACTTCTCTTAATTGTGGGTTTCGGCTCATTTAGACAAATCCACGGTTGTTCTGGTCCAATTCGCGGTGGTGTCCGTGATGTTACCCCGGCTCGCCTTCCCAGGCTGCTCTGTTCAGGCTCCCCCTGGGCTCTCTTCTGCCGGAGTGTAAAGACGAGACCTTCTCTTGCCAGTGTTAGGTTCAAGGTTCGAAGAAAGTGGCAGCGGGACGACATGCAAGTGGTTTAATTTCCCCTTGAAGATGATTGAGGTTTTCCTCAATAGAGAGTAATTGAATATCTGCTTTCCCTTTACATGCTGGTGGAGACGCAGTGTTTTTTTTATGTCTTTCGCTGGGCTTATGTGGGCTAAAGAGGCAAAGCTATGAGGTGGGTTGTGGTTTTGCTTCTGTCTCCTGCGTCTTTATTCCTTCCTCCACTTTTTCCCTTTCTCCACCTCTTTTTTTCTGTGGATGCCCCCCCCGTCTTGCCTTCCATCCTCTTATTCCCTTTTGCTTCTCTGCCTGTAGTATCTCTTTTCGCACACACTATCACTGTCTCTCGCTTCCCCTCTCTCTCTCTCTCGCTCTCTCTCTCTCTCTCTCTCTCATATCTGAATTTAAATTTTGGCATGATATGAGTCCATATATGACCAAATATCATTTGGAGGTATCTATTTATTTACAATATAACACAGTTGAAACAATAATACACAGAACACTTCAGGCTGTGGGCTGACATTATTCCATAATAGACTCCCACACCATGTGATTAATCATCTTACGGAAGAAATTCACAAGTCGTAATTCCAGTTCTATGGTTGGAGGTGTTTGGTTTGATGTCAAATTTAACAGCAAGGTTATTGCAGTGTAGGAAACAAAGGGTTGGTCGAGTAAATTCCCTATGAAAAGAGGTTACATTGGAAGAGGTGATACATATCAACACATAATTTAAAATAGGTTCTCTGGCACTGCACACTCCGATGAGAAAACACGATCTACACCTTCACACTGATACTAGCAATGCCGTGGAAAACATTTGGTTTGCCCTAGCTCAGAGCATTTGCTATGCTAAATGGTATTTAGCCCCTGTTAGGCAGCTACATAATAGTTAGCAATTAGTGGTTATTGTTTTAGGCACTGCCAACCAATCCTAAAGCCAACTAACTGTCTTTTTTCAGTGCGGACGGTGGAACGTCTAACTGTATGATTACAGGAAACGTGGATTCATATTAAGAAGCATTGTGGAACTCTGGGTTCTTTTTAGAGGTCTGTTGAATGTATGCATTGATAGCATGCTGACAGAACCAGGCAGGAGAAACTGTTGCCTGAGTGACAGGGGGTGGGGATCATGCTGGAAAATAGGTAAGGTGGGAGGGATTTATTTTCTGTAGGGCACACAGGGATAGGCTGAGCTGACACCTCAATTACAGGAGGCATGAGGGTCATGAACTTAGCAGTTTGATGAAAGAGATCAAAATAAGATGTTTTGATTTAGGTTGCTACTGACCAGAACGGGCAACCAATTTTTGGTGAAAATGTTTTACTTGCACCTCAAAGTCAAAAGGTGGCAAAATCTGTTTAAGTGGTCACAGAATAGATCCCGGTAATTATTAAAACATTAATCAAGAGAAGAAAAATACATGTAAAACTTCAGTGGCATAAGACCTGCTGGCTTTTGAGCTGTCAAACTCTGTCCCTCACAGGCATACAGTGGATATAAAGGTTACACACCCATGTTAAAATGCCAGGTTCTTGTGATGTAAAATAATGAGACAAAGATAAATCATATCAGAACTTTTTCCACCATTAATGTGACCTATAACGTGAACAATTCAATTGAAAAACAAACTGAAATCTTTGAGGGGGGAAACATTTAGGTTTTATTATAGCACTCAGTCTTTTTGGGTAGGTGTCTATTAGCATGGCACATCTTGACGTGGCAATATTTGCCCACTCTTCTTTGCAAAAGCGCTCCAAATCTGTCAGATTGCGAGGACATCTCCTGTGCACAGCCCTCTTCAGATCAGCCCACAGATGTTCAAATGGATTCAGGTCTGGGCTCTGGCTGGGCCATTCCAAAAGCCATGCTTTTGTGGATTTGGATGTGTGCTTTGGGTCGTTGTCGTGCTGAAAGGTGAACTTCATCTTCAGCTGTCTAACGGACGCCTGAAGATTTTGTGCCAAAATTGCCTGGTATTTGGAACTGTTCATAATTCCCTCCACCCTCACTGAGGCCCCGGTTCCCGGTTCCCTCCACCCTCACTGAGGCTGCTACCACCAAGCTTCACTGTGGGTATGGTGTTCTTTGGGTGATGTGCAGTGTTGTTTTTGCGCCAAACATACCTTTTGGAATTATGGCCAAAAAGTTCAACCTTGGTTTCATCAGACCATAACACATTTTCCCACGTGCTTTTGAGGGAATTGATGTTTGTTTTTGCAAACCTCAGCTGGGCTTGGATGTTTTTCTTTGTAAGAAAAGGCTTCCTTCTTGCCACCCTACCTGCAATTCCTGCAGTTCCTTTAATGTTGCTGTAGGCCTCTTGGCAGCCTCCCTTACCAGTTTTCTTCTAGTCTTTTCATAAATTTTGGAGGGACGTCCAGTTCTTGGTAATGTCTTTTTTGTGCCATATTTTCTCCACTTGATGATGACTCTCTTCACTGTGTTCCATGGTATATCTAATGCTTTTGATTTTGTTTTTTGACCCTACTCCTGACTGATATCTTTCAACAATGAGATCCCTCTGATGCTTTGGAAGCTCTCCGTGGACCATGGCTTTTGCTCTGAGATGCAACTAAGAAAATGTCAGGAAAATCCTACTAGAACAGCTGAACTTTATTTGTGATTCATCAGAGTCCCTTTAAATGATGGCAGGTGTGTAATGACTTCTATTTAACATGAGTTTGAAAGTGATTGGTTAATTCTCAACACAGCCACATCCTCAGTTCTAAGGCGGTGTGCACACTTAAGCAACCAGGTTATTGTAAGGTTTTTATTTTTCATTTTCCCCGCTTGAAGATTTCAGTTTGTTTTTCAATTGAATTGTTGACATAATAGTTCCAATTAAAAGTGGAAAAAGTTCTGACATGATTTATCTTTGTCTCCTTCTTTTACATCACTAAAACCTGGCATTTTAACAGGAGTGTGTAGATTTTTTATATCCACTGTAGTGGGCTGTGGAGCCCGAGACCTTAGTCTACCTGAGGTAGCCTATTCTCATTTGAGAGGTCTTTGAAACATTGACTAATGGTCTCAAATTAGGGAACACCACACACTAATTGATTTCAATTTTGTCAGGAAAATCAGCAGTGTCTCAGGTTCTGCTGTGGTGCAGTGATTTCACAGGCTTTTCTCTACAGGGAACCAGGTTTTCCTGTGTCTACTCCCTTACTGAAAGCTTTGCTCACTGATCCTGTAATTTATCAAGGTTTATCTAAGACTTTGATCAGTAACCATGGTCAAATATTTTGCCATGTGCAGTCGATTAAAGGCCAGACAGCGCTGCATTTTGATTGGTGTTTATTTCCCAATAGGTAATGTAGTTTTGTTTTGGCTGTTGTAATTAGGTTTGTCCTGATTGGTTGGATGTTCTTGCCCTGAGGCCTCAGTGTCTTAGCAGAACAGGTTGGTGAACTCAGGACCAGTCAAGGCAATCTTTGTGGAACTACTGCCATTGCCGGGCTTAGTAACAATATGCAAGGTGGTCGCTGTATTTTATGTTTGGAAGTTAAATTGCGGTTTTGATTTTAATGTTAGTGGATATTGGTCCGATTCTGCCCTGCATGCAGTGCTTGTACTCCTGGACATGTCGGATAATGTTACATTGTCTGACAATCTGTGTCTCTCTCATTAATTTCAAGGGCTTTATTGACATAGAAAACATTTGTTTGCATTTCCAAAGCAAGTGGAAAATAGTGATCAAATTAAAATGACAAATAGAAATCTAAGTAGGCATTAACATTACACGCACATTTTCAATGAGAAATACATTTCAAGTGACACATTATTAGCTTCGTGTTGTAACAATGTGCAAACAGTTAGAGTAAATACATACTGGTCATGTTTTTACAATGCTGTTTGCGCTAGACTCGTGGCCCCTTTTTCTCAGCCCTCGCACTCTCTCTCCCGCTCTCTCCCTTGCACATGTGCTCTCACCCCCTTCCCTTATTTGAAGGCTGTGATTCCCTCTCTGGGCAGTATAAGCATTGTTATGTAGAGATGTAAGGCCTGTCTGACTAACCGACCTACAGACCATGGCAGTGTGCCATCAGGCAGCCTGATGCACAGGACCACAATGCATTGCAGCTAGTTCTACCCCTGTGCTAATGCATCCTGTAGATGGGATGCCAGAAATGGTGGTAAAGATTGAGGTATTAGAATCCCATGTTAAATAACCCCACTAATGAAAACATGTTTTAAGGTAGCCAGTTTTATTTCTTATATATATTTTTTTCAAAGCCTGTGTTTTTTCTCTCTCTCTATGTCACCTGTTCAACCATGATGTCTGCTATGTATTATGTATTTTCTCACCTTTCCCAGTTTATTTGAATCGCTGGGTTTTAACCATTCTTCTAAGGACACCTCCGCCCGGCTTCCGTCTCAACACAGCCTGCTGAAATGAAAGCTGCTTGGGCCTGTTTTTCGAGCAAGCACAGAAAAGGGCGCGCACATCAAGACACCTGAAATAATACATTAGAACTCTATAATTTTGTCACTATCAAAATCCCACCACTCCGTAATCTGTCTGCAAAAAAATCTAATGGCTCAACAAACACACATACTGTTTCCGAGACCATTCTTATAGTTAGCCTCGATTCAAAGAGTTGTAGACCCATGTTGCTGAAAGGTAGAATAGTTGTGAGAGGACCAAGCTGTGCGATTGGTCTGATTCTATGTCATTCTAAGTCAACCCTCCGGGGAGGGAGGGTGTTTAAGTGGACCAACCCAGTATGACCCTGACATTCCCTGTGATGTCACAGCCTCTCCCTTCTGAGAATATTAGATGGTTTAATCCCTCCAGTTCTGCATGTGGTTGGAGTTACAACCTACACAGCTGTTTAACACACCTTCGGACGTAGTAAGGACTTCAAAGAACACTCCTGCCAAAGGTTGCTATGGAAGCGTCTAGGTTGCCGGGTAAAGTTGGGGTTAGTAGCAACTTAAAACTCTCTTCATGATAAAAGAAATTGTGAGAAATAGTTGTCGTTGTTAAATTCGGGAGTTCACTGTCATCCTAAATTACAATACATAATTATTGTAAAACGTGTCGTATCGTTGGTTTTACACCAATTTCCCCTTTTTGAACTGTTTACATTACTACAGTTTACAAGCTTATTTAAATAAATGACGTATTCCTGAGACTGGTGAGGTTAATGCAAAAGTGTAATAATCATCAGTACATACTGGGGTGTTTAAGTCGCTAAACAATCTGGTTAAAAAAGGATTTCAGTTGTGTTAGTATAAAGTGTTGGTCATGCCTATTCATAGCCTGCCTCTACTACGGTACAATAGCATCTACTGCAGTACAAAAGCCTCAATAGATATTGTCATTTTTGGTACGTTATACATTTTGTATGGAACTCATCAAATCTGATCCCAGCTCCCAATAATTTTTACACTTGTTTATGTTAGCTGGTGTGCTTCAAGTCTTCGTCGTGGCTTGAGGGCCTTCTAAAGGGAATTGACAGAGCCTGACACCAAAATGGCCCACCAAGTCACAGACATGTTTAAAACATTCCATTATGACTCTTGATGAACAGGTCTCATGCTTCCCCATCACAAGGTTATTGGGGTTAATCAAATCTAATTCAGAAAATGAAAGTGATTCCCCAAAGGAAACATTAAATACATAAACATCCGTGGCATCCCAAGAGTATTGGCACACGTGCATTTCCTTCAGATAACTTGGATCGTCCCTAAAAATAAATGAAAAAGAACTGTGAGCAAACTCTTCCTATATCCATGAATATGCCTCCTACGTCTTTATACACTGCTTGTGCAAACTGCTCCAGTTCTCCCCGATTTGAAGCTCTCTTTTTACCGAAAAGCTCTGATTTGGTCTCCTCTGTCCACAGGAGATCTCAGAAGGATCGTGGTATGTTCAAGTGTTTTGGCAAATTGCTTTCAGTTCCGTATGTCTCTTTTAGCAGTGGGTGTCCTAATAAAACAACCCTCCATCAATACATTGGTGACAGATTGAAACTATTTGACCTCATGTCTGAAGCTCATACCTGTTCCAGTCGATCGAAGTACTTTCTCCCTCCAACAAACAAACCTTTGCTCCGATCTTCCATCAAGTTTCTCTTGCGGCCACACCCAGGGAGATGTAGTCATAGCCTTGGGATTGTATATGCTTAGCTACAGTTTTGTGACCTCATTGCGGCATACAAAGTGACACAAAACAGAAGTCCTTTTCTCTATTCAGACAAAGTGTAGTTTCTGTATTGCAACCTACATGAGGTGAGTTCTTTTCCAGAGTTGAGGAGAATCAAATTATTTCTAACTGCTTCTAGATGGTGCCAGAAACATTATTCAGGCAATTTTAGGATTTGCTTGTGGAATGAGCTAATGATTAGTAAATTATTCAGATTATTTAGTTTTGTTGCACTGCAAACCAAAGACATACGTAAGTGCATACCAAGACCAAAATTTGAATTTCAACAGCTTCCTTGGAGAAATCCTGCATTATTTGAATTAAGTCCATGGGTGCCAATGTTTTTTCACTGTACTGGACTAATATAGACTACAGTAAGTAAAATGCAGTTATAGGTATTTTTGCTGGCCTTCGGTTGTTTGCGGTGCTAATGCGAGTCTGTCATCCACTTCAGGCCTTTTGTTTGGTTTGTAAATACGTGCCGACGTGGGGGAGATGATACTCTGAGTGCCTCTGTATACCATGTTCCTGAGCACAGGGTGATGGGAAACGCGAAACAAACTGACCCAAACAAAGCCTCAGCGAAGCTCCGTGTAATGACAAACTCACTGCACGTTGGAGTGTAATGGGGAGTTGTTCACATGAGCACATGGGAATGTATTGGTGTGATACTGTCAATGACACTCCAGGCTCATGTCCAACTTACGTCTTATCTTGGTCTCTTCCTCCCCTCCACTCTATGCAGGGCAGCACCTGCCTTGGCCTTCTCTCCCCTCTCTCGTCTTCACTCTCCTTTTTTTCTGTACCGTGGGGAATTTGAATAATTCACTAGCCTGCAGTGGCAGCCTGTAAATAAGACTAATAGAACGCCCTGCCAGTCCTTTAAGAGAGCCACTTGCCCAGGAAAAGCATGGCCGCCGGCGAGTCCGTAAATCAGGTATAGTGACGTGGCGGGGAGACGGCACTCATCCGCTCCTGTTAGCAAAAAGGGAGGGAGGCTCATTTGAGGGGAGGTCAAAAGCGCTATTTTGCCCTTAGGCTATGTGTGCGTTTGTGTGTGTTTGTGTGTGAGAGGCAGCGAGCTAGAACATGGAGAGATTGTGGAATTGTACACATGCACACCACCCACTCTGAAGTCAACACCTGCATGTGTTTACCAGATGTGGATAAGTGTTCATTTATTCATTTTGTTTACTGCCTGTTTTCCTCTGAGTGCTTGGTACTCCTCAGGAGTGGAATACTTCGGGCAAGTTGGCCTTGTGTGTGTGTGTGTGTGTTTGTGTTTTTGTTTGTGGTGTGAAAATTGCCATGTGTGGGCCTTAACTGGACAGAGCGATGGTTATCCAAAGCTAGCTGTGTGTCGTGGTTAATAGGACTATTCGTTCCAGAGGTTGAGACTTGGCTGTAGCCACAAACATTTTTTTGATTGCAATAAACTGAAAGAGTTAACGTTTTTATTTTAGCTCCCAATAATGTAGATTGCATACACTAGTTCACATTCCGGGCTCTCACCTCAATAGTGATTTTTTTTCCCCCCCCGCCCCTAATCTCTGCCTGTGTTATGTTTCTTGACTTGAGGAATAGCTGGAATTCCTGGCAGTCCTTGGTCTGCTGAGCCAGCTCTAGATGAACTGCAGACAAGGGCCCGGTGGTCGGAGGCGGAGTGGTTGGAAGGTGCTTAGCCTACATTGTGGAACAAAGCCTATACCCTCATTCCAACTAAACTGAAGTGGCGCTAAACTCCAGTCCTGGCTTCTCACTCCACGTGATGTGCAAATTTCTGTTCACGAGCCCCTCCTACGCGGTCATCAGGCCCTTAAGCAGCGGAATCAGACTCTTGTAAGCGCGGGACCCGAACAAGACTGTTCACACCCTGGGGGGCCTTCCGGCCGGAGATTGCTCCCTGCACGAGGGCATGAAGGCCGACATTACCCACAAGTCCATCTGTCTTTCTCCAGCCCCCTTTGTCGGCGCACTCTTTTGTCAGTGTGTGAAAGGGTTAAAGAGATGGGAAAGGATGAGCCCATGACCAGTCTTGCTCCTATTGTCGGCTGTGGAGTAGCGCAGCATGTTCACCACAACCTCCCACCCCCCCCGGGCGACCACTAATAGGCCTGCGCTTTCCTCTCCCTGACGCGAAGCAGTGCCAGCCGTTCCCGTTGGTTCACCAGTCCGTCACATTGTTTTGTCAAAAGGGCACTTCCGATTTAATCTGATCGTCTGCCCCCGTCATCAATCCCATCACCTTCATACTAGCTACGGTTTGAATGTGTAACTTTCAAACAGGAACCTGCAAGTAGGGAATGTCGGTGTGTGTGTGTGTGTGTGTGTGTGTGTGTGTGTGTGTGTGTGTGTGTGTGTGTGTGTGTGTGTGTGTGTGTGTGTGGTTTTCACTGTCCGTCCTAGTAAAAAACATGAAACATGAACCTGAATAGAGCACACGCAGTACGTGCTGTGGGTCTGCGATGATGGGATTGGGGAGACAATAGGAACTGAAATCCAACCGTGTGTCGGCCAATGTTTTCAGGACTTCTCAAAGCTCTGTGTTGTTCCTCCTCTCCAGGGAAGCATGCTTCAGGATCATAAAACTCCCTCCCTCTTCTGTAGCTTGTTAAGTGAAAAGCCAGTCCATCCATGTTGTGCAGAACATTGGCCACTCTAATTCCTTTGCCAGACCTGGGGGATACCACTACACTCTGCGGTTGGTGTGGGGGCTATAAGCCCCCCCCCCCCCCCCCCCAACCCCCTGGGGAGATGAGCTAGCAGGCAAGCCTTGGGACTGGAACACTGGGAATCATTATTGCTGGCGAGACAATGTGGCAGTGGGGGAGGGGGGCTAAGAAAACACAGAATGGCAGAGGAAGGGTAAGGCGGCGGGGGTCAAAGGTTAGACACATCCCTCTTTAAGGTGGGGGTGCTGGTAGATTTATTTTATTGGCGGGGGAGTGGAGCAGGTCCATCGCTGGGGGTTGTTAAGCTGCTTTGGGAGGGTTGGAGTGGCTTGGTTAAACAGGCCTCCGCATTGCTGTCATGATAGCGCCAGTTGAGCTTGGCGACCTTTGACATCCCTCTCCATCCGTTCTGCGTGCGTGGATCCGTCCATCCCCACGAGCCCACACTTTTCCTCCCTGTTATTCGTTGCTTGATTCAATGGGTCTAGGAGATTTGTCTGGAACGCCCACACCCTGGCCCCGCCCCTCCCCCGGGCTGGTTCAGGAGGCTGCCAGGCGGCCAGTCAGACGCAAACCTGAAGGAATGCAGACTGAGTCGATAGGATTCAGTTCAGTTGAGCCAACGGGTCTTATGCCGAATGCCAAATTCCAATTCAATGGGGTGTGGAACTTGTGACTAGTGAGATGTGTTGAACCGTGTCAGTTTTTCTCTCTCTCTCTCGCTCTCTCTCTCTTTCGCTCTCTCTGTCTTTGTCCTCCTCTCACTCTTCCCCTTTATCCACCATGCTTGTGGAATGCTGTTGTTCCAGTTGATTGGCCGGTCATCCATTGTTTCCAGTGTGTAACCCTTCCTTGGAGGGCCTGCTGTGGCCTTTGGCATGTCACTGGACTCAGAGTAACGCTTGTGTTTGGGGTTTGTGTCAGGCAGAGCGGTGGGGCTTGTGTTGTCAGTGTGGTGAAACGTTGTGAACTTGGCAAATAGAAATGGAATGCATAGATCATCAGAAGACAACCTACATCAAAGACAATCTTATCTGGGTGATACATTTGTGTGAACGTTATGTTACATTCCACTGTGTCTGTTCAGGCGCCAGGATCAACACGGAAGAGATGGGAGTTGTAGGATTTGGCGACTGTCCCTCAGGTCCGCCCAGTTACCGCCGAACAACAAAACATGAATCCAAACTCTTGGTATGATGTCATGATAGGAGCTTTGTTTAAAGGAGCAATAAGCATTTACATTTGTATAGGAGTTAATTATATTGCTGATAATTCTTCGGCAGTATAACTCATTGGCTTATTCCAAATTCTGTACCATTTCAGAAACTCATAGAATACTTTTTACTCCAATGTTTGTACACACAAATGTGAACAAACCTTGTTAGCCTGAAAACATGGTTATGTCATACAGGCCTGTGGTAACAGAACTATACTGTGTATATCACGGACGCATCAGTTGCAGGGAACAATACGTTGTTTTTGTTTCTGCTGCTGATTGCGGCTCTAATAACCCCAACCTAAGCTAGGCCTTTATTTTTTATCCATTCCTATCAGACTCGGACTATTCCACAAACATTCACCTATTTCTTTTCTGTTCTTGGGAACTGAAAGTGTGGTTAGAACCTGACTTTGGCCTGGTTTTTTTTATGCTGGGTTATCCAAAAGGCCGATCTAGTGTCAGGCGGGTTCTAGTTTCAGGACCAAGATGGGAGGAGGTTGTTTGTTAAAGGCAGGTAACAATAAATTTTCACCCAACACCCTCCAGCCTGCTCGGACAAAGAAAAAGGAGCAGAGGATGGAGGAAAGGAGGGGACTTGGTGGTTTAGTTTCATCACTCTTCACAAAGCTCACCGGGAACATTGCTTTGGTGTGTGTCTGTCGATCTGTGTGTATGTGTCTGTCGATCTGTGTGTATGTGTCTGTCGATCTGTGTGTATGTGTGTGTGTGTGTCTGTTAATCTGTGTGTTCGTAACAGGGGGACGGTTGACAGAACTGAGAGAGCTGAGTCAGAGTGGAGTCAAGGCCCCATCCAGTTACAGGAACAGCTGCTGCCACCCTGTTGTCTTCACTGCATTCTGGATGCTAAGCAGATGTTATGGATATTTATTATGTATTTATTATGGATATTTATGTATTTATTATAGATATTTCTGGGGCGGCCACAAACTCGTTTTGTTATTAATTTCCTGATCTCCTCCTGTGCGTGTTTCCTTATCTTGCACAATGTTCTCGTTAAAACAGTACTGATAGTATTAATAAAACTAACAAAGCATTTGTAAAAATAAGGATTTCCTGAAATGCATATAGCAACAGATGTTCTACAAACTGTTTTACTCTTAAGTTTGTAAGGATGCTATTCTTGCTTTGATGTATAATGAAGGAAGAAAACAATGTAAAATAGTATGCTAAAATGCCATTAATATGCTTCAAAGTGTTGGCATTTACCCAGAATTGCAGTAAGCCGGAATAAGTAAAGGTGAGACAGCTGAGAATCTGGTAACAGGCAGATTTAAATATAGCTGGAGTATAGCCTGAAGTACGCCGACAACATCCCCATAATAAACTGAGGATGACTGGGAATGTGTTTTGCTTTTAGTTTCTATAGCATTTAAAAATGTGTGGCTCAATCTCACGATAATGACATTTGTAGCAAACTGCCTTTCTGTTATTGATTAGTATGGATTAGTTGTTGCCATCCTAATCGCTGGGATGAACGTCAATGGATCAATGATCCCCTGGGAGCGAAGAAGTGGAGGCTGCAGGGCGTTTGGTTGCCAGGCCAAGGGCTTGTTTACATCACGAGGGAGAGAATGAATCTTAGTTTGCATAACCACTTCCGTATCATTTGAATTGATGCCGACATGTTTTGGCGGGTACCACTCAGGATTGAGGCTGTCAGTTGCGGGAAAGTCGAGCGGCCGAACTTTGCACAGTCCTGACATGATTGTCTTCATGCTGGCAAATGTGGTGCACGCTGTCTCGGAAGGTGTAGACTTGAGCTGTTGGAGGCGTGGCCTACACTCCAGTAGAGAGTTTCAATAAAAAAAAAAAGTTATGAGCTTGTGCTGATGCGTCCAATTAAAAATGTAACTCGACGAGACAAGGAAGAGAAGGGTTCCACCATGCTAGGAGCCGTGGGTGTAGGCCGATCCATAGCTTTCCTCGTCGGATTCAGAAGTAATCGACGTTGTCAAGGGCTGCCTTGGCAGAAAATTTATTTCTGGCTGCCGATCCTGTGTCTCCTCTGGTCGAGGTAGGAACCTTCACCGGGGAACGAGAGTCCTGTGATTTTCCGTGATGCGGCATGCATGCACGTGTGTGTGTGTGGCTGTGCTTTTAATCAAGGCAGCGTGAGTGCTTACAGCAAAGGCCCACCTCTTAAATGAGTGAGTGCCTCTTCAGTGAAAAGCTGCCCCCACATCTCTCTTTCTCATTCTCTTTCTCTCGCTCTCTCATTTACTCACTCCCCCCCCCGCCTCCTTCTGTCTCTCTGACCTTGCGTCGGCGTGTGTTGGTGCGCGTGGAGTGGATACACTCCACGTCTGCGCGTGTGTGCGTGTGCGTGTCAGCGGTTGAGAGGGAGACTGAGAGGCTGAGCTCCATTTGTTGTGTAAATGCTGCACGCCATTAATTGACTGTTTGGCTCTCTGCCTCTCCTTCAGCAGTTGAACCCTGCCCTCCATGAGATCCCGGGGGTCCCGTCCTGTGTGTGGGGGGCTCCCTTCCCTCTTTCCCTGTGAGGGGTACTGATGGCAGCTTGCCAGGTGAACGATAGCCACCTCTACCCCTCTCTCCCTGCCCCTCTCGCGGTCTTCCGGGCTCTGTAGCGGCATCACAGACTCTGTGTCGTGGATTGTCTTCCTTGTGATGTGAAAGCAAGACCACTGCCAGTATATACATTTCAAAAAAATAATGATTTCGATTTTTTTTTTACCTTTTAAACCGACAATAAATTGTGTGCAAACAAAACCCTGTTCCTGAATTTAAGATCTATATTATGTCATGCGTATTTTGCTTTTAGGAAACTGCTTTAATTCTGGCCATTATAGTGTAGGTGGCCAAGTCTCAAATAAGCTTTTAGAGAAGGCTTACAGAGCTTGTATTTCCACTCAAAGCTGTCCTCATTTTCAGTTATGAAGATGCTCTTCAGTAATAAATGCTTGGCTCCAGTCTGCCTTGTGTGTAATGGCATTTCACAGCCTTTTGACAAGCCTCCTGACTGTGCAGGTGTATTGTGTGTGTGTTTGTGTGTGTGTACACTGGGGAGAATAAGTATTTGATACACTGCCGATTTTGCAGGTTTTCCCACTTACAAAGCATGTAGAAGTCTGTAATTTTGTTTGCAATTACAGAGACGTTTCCTGTAGTTCTTGACCAGGTTTCCACAAACTGCAGCAGGGATTTTGGCCCACTCCTCCATACAGACCTTCTCCAGATCCTTCAGGTTTCGGGGCTAATACGGACTTTCAGCTCCCTCCAAAGATTTTCTATTGGGTTCAGGTCTGGAGACTGGCTAGGCCACTCCAGGACCTTGAGATGCTTCTTACGGAGCCACTCCTTAGTTGCCCTGGCTGTGTGTTTCGGGTCGTTATAAGACGAGCCATGACCCATCTTCAATGCTCTTACTGAGGGAAGGAGGTTGTTGGCCAAGATCTCGCGATACATGGCCCCATAGATCCTCCCCTCAATACGGTGCAGTCGTCCTGTCCCCTTTGCAGAAAAGCATCCCCAAAGAATGATGTTTCCACCTCCATGCTTCATGTTTGGGATTGTGTTCTTGGGGTTCTACTCATCCTTCTTCTTCCTCCAAACACGGCGAGTGGAGTTTAGACCAAAAAGCTCTATTTGACCTTCACATGACCTTCTCCCATTCCTCCTCTGGATCATCCAGTATATACACACACACACCTGCTCAATCAGGAGGCTTGTCAAAAGGCTGTGAAATGCCATTAGACACAAGGCAGAATAACAACAAATATACATGTTATACATTTATTTGCATTTTAATGACTGAAATAAGTATTTTATCCCCTCTAAATCAGAGCTCCCAGGTGTCCTTTATACAGGTAACGAGCTGAAGCACATTAAGGTCATTTTAGGTGGAACTATCCCTTTAAGGATGAGGAAACTGCCATTGCCTTAAACAATGCTAATTGCTAACTAGCTAGCTAGCTGGCTAACGTAATGTTTCGCTTAAGAACTTTGTCTGCCTGTTGTAGCAATATGTGAGCACAAACTTTGGCTGTTGTGTAAGGCAACTGCTTTTTGTGGAAGTCCTAGTTTGCGGACAAGACGCTACTGTATTTGATGCTGTGTGATGAGAACAGGGCCTCTGAGTCAGCAGCACACAAGGGCAGACAGACACGGGCGTGCTCAACTTTGTTTCCCACCGACACCCATTGTATTCCTGAGGTAAACAGTCCGCCGGGCCCTCGGGAGCGGAAAGGCCTAACAAAAACCTGCTGCTCAGGTTTGCCTTAGCTATGCACACAAAGCACTACTGACGATTGGCGTGTCTGGTGAATCACCAAAGAAGACAATGTTAATGTGAAAGTAGGTGGCTTAATGGTAGCCTGGTCAACTGTGCAAACTGACTGTACTCAACACTGTGCCTGCTTGGTACAAGTGAGCGGTTAAATGACTACATTCAAACCTCTTGTTTACCAGGTACACCTCATTAGTATATCTAGCATTCACGGTGCATTGTTAATATGGCTTGCAGTTACATTGCTAGAGATTTACCACACTCTTCAGATAGTTCCCACAGTATCCATTTACTGCCAGTTTGCTAACAACATTACATAAGTTCAGAAAGTATGCAACTTTCTGTAAAGAGCAAACTACTGTTAAACGAGCCCTAAAACGACTTGAGTGCTTGTTCACTGAGATGGTCAAATACAGGACGAATAATTTCAAAAACGTAACATTAGTCCTTTCCATCAAAGTGGAGGTATGGAAATACGCAGAATGCTTTAAGTATTTGTCAGAAAAGTTCTTGAAGAAGCAGTCTGGGACTTGAGCATTTAATTTTTTTTTTTAAACTTGCCATTTTGGCCTTGAGGTGTAGTAGTTCTTTATATGTGAACATACATAATTCCCTGCTCAAAAGTGAGGTTTTGATGATATGGGGCACCACGATAAGCAAGTGCATTAGCTATTCAGGGACATTTTTCCAATAGCACCACTTCTACAACCAGTGGCCGGAAATCACGTACTGCATCTTTAAGTACTGGTTACAAACATCACACATTTTTGCTTAAGAGTTTATTGCCATTTTCATAAAAAATTAATTATATATTTTTTCTTTCTTACACACAAGACAATAGGTGAGGACAATGTATCAGTTAAGCTGATTTATGTGGCTCATACAGCCCAGCAATCAACACATTGATTGAATTATAATGTAATATAAAAAAAATAGTTTAGTTAATCGTTTAGCGCCAGTTAGTCATGTGGGCAGAGCACATGAGAATGCCTGCATGGTGTGTGTGTGGTGTGTTCTGGTGTCCTGCCCACAGCACTGATCTGGTATCTCCGCTCCGCTCACTCCTAAACATTATGCAGAAAAGTTTGAGAAACACATTTTCTCTGAGCATTGTGCGCTCTCTCTCTCTCCAACTCACTTCCTCTCTCTTTCTCTGCATTGCTATCTCTTTGCGTCTCTCTGTCTCTCTGATTGCGCTGTATCTGTCTGGCGGGAGAGTGAAGCCACTGTGTAAAATGTGGTTGTGATTTGCTGTGCAGCCAGAGCTGAGCTAAAGTTATTTCAGCAATGTACTCCCCCATGAACAAGCTCCACCACCACCGCCTTCAGAACTTTAACCGCCATGCACATGAAAGAAAGCTTAGGCTGAGGCCTTCATGACAGAAGAGACAGTTTAAAACCTCCAGCCCATTTGGAAAAAGAGGACCGACAAAAGATGTAGTGAGAATGGTTGGGCCTTAAGACTGTACACACACAGGTGACATGCGGTCTGCGTAGACATTCCCTACCCGGGAGTTTTGGAAGAAATACAAATGTATATTGTGTTCCAAATAGATAGTTTTTTTCTGCAGTGATTATTGATTTGTCCTCATTTTAATTGCACCAAAAATTTCATTTCATTTTTGTGGATTTAATTACAAGAAATACAGTTAGGTTTGTAAATAATTGACACACGTATTGTAATTTTGGCTGTTTACCAACATTTATTGTAGTTGAATATGGGCTTAAAGTGCAGTCTCTCAGTTTTAATTTTAGGGCATTCACATCCAAACTGGAGGAAGCGTTTAGGAATTAAAGTTCTTTAATATATAGACCCACTCTCCTGAAGATAGGCATATTATTATCCAAGTCTAACATAAAGAGAAGACTTCACGAGAGCAAATACAGAGGGTTCACCATAAGGTGCAAACCATTCATAAGCCTCAAGAATAGAAAGGCCAGATTAGACTTTGCCAAAATAAACATCAAAAAATGCCTGTTCTGGAATAGCATTTTTTTGACGGAAACTAAGATCAACCTGTACCAGAATGATGGGAAGAAAAACGTATGGAGAAGGCTTGGAATGGCTCATGATCTGAAGCATACCGCATCATCTGTAAAACACAGTGGAGGCAGTGTGATGGCGTGGGCATGCATGGCTTCCAATGGCACTGGGTCACTAGTGTTTATTGATTTGAATTCTGAAGTGTATAGGGATATATTGTCTGCTCAGATTCTGCCAAATTCAGTGAAGTTGATTGGACGGCGCTTCACTTTATTGATGGACAATGACCCAAAACATACAGCGAAAGCAACCCAGGAGTTTTTAAGGCAAAGTAGTGGAATATTCTGCAATGGCCGAGTCAATCACCTGATCTCAATCTGATCCAGCATGCATTTCACATGCTGAAGCCAAAACTTAAGGCAGAAAGACCCACAAACAAACAACAACTGAAGACCGCTGCAGTAAAGGCCTTGCAAAACCTCACAAAGGAGCAAACCCAGAGTTTCGTGATGTCCATGCGTTCCAGACTCCCAGCAGTCTTTGCCTGCAAAGGATTCTTGACAAAAGATTTAAAATGAACATTTATTTATGATTGTGTTAATTTGTCCAATTACATTTGAGCCCCTGAAATAAGGGGAATGTGTATGAAAATGGTTATATGTCATACAATATTTTTTTCAACCTTAAATTAAGGCTGAAAGTCTGCACTTTTAATTGCATCTAGATTGTTTCATTTCAAATCCATTGTGGTGATGTACAGAGCGTAATAATGAAAATTACTCTGGACCTAACTGCATGTGCGGAGGTGTAGTATTTTGGTTAAACCACTGTACACCACTCCCCCACTAATGTGTGCTGGCTCTGCTCCTCAAAAATGTATGGGGCAAAAGCACTGCTTTTCCCTCTAGTTCAAGGGAATACATCCAATTTTGACAGTTGGCGAATATGTAGTACATTCACATGTTCTTACAAACTGGTATGGAAAAGCACAAGGTCTCTGTGCTTTTGGGGCGTAGTTATGGCGCTTCCTACCAATAAACATTTTACCCCCTGGCTCTCCAGTCCCATGAAAACATCTAGCAAAGCTAGCTGGCCTAGCTAGCTATGGATGTGCCAAATTCATTGTTGAATCTAAAACAATTTTCCACTTTGTCTTTTGAAGAAAAAAAGACACATTTAGTCAAAGGGGAGACAACACCATATTGTATGGCTTTACAACAGTGTAAGGGGCGTTTCCAAAATAGTGTTGAAGATCCGAGAGGCTGTGTGGCTATACATGAAGCTAGCCGGTGCTGTGTGGTAAAGGTCTGGCTACGCTTACTTGAATTATCTGCCAACAGTGATCCAAATTTGTTAAGGATAGGTAAATGGTTTTCGTCTTCAAATAAATTCAATTCACAAATCTTTTTTCTGCAAAAGCTGGTTCATCTCCAACTATGGGTGTAGCCTCCGTATGAAACCGATGATGTGTTATACAAACCTGCTGAGATCGACTTTGTAAAATATTTATTTGAATAAGGAATTGTCCAGGGCCGTCTCAATAGATAGGTGTATGACAGCAACTACAGTACACTTCCCTTTAAAACATGTATGCTTTAGACCTCACCGCACGTCATTGACCCACACACACTTGCTTTAAATCACCACCCACAAATGTGCATGCTAACGCTGGTTTGGAAAGCATGCTGGTAATGAAAAAACTAATTGATTTAGGATTAACCCAGTCAAACCTGTATTTGGAAATTATCAAATTAAAGTTTCAAGGTTATTTTGTTTCAGCTCTTACTGTGTGTTACACAAAATCAAATACTTCCCTGACCAGATGCATCTCCACAGTGGGATAAGGTTTCTCTTTACTAGATCAGGAAATAATAGGAAAATAAATTTTTGTGCTTGGCTAAGATAGCCGTGCGTGGATTAACTCTTCATAACTGAAGAGAAACAGGACAGTTACAGACAGGCTGAGATTGCGTCCGAGACACAGCATATTTTTCTCTCTCTTTGCTTAGACAATATAAACAAATGTTTACTATAAAATATTTAAATGAAATTATACTGCAACTTTCACAGATCAGGCATGCTAACGGTACCTCTGCCACTTTCACAGATCAGGCATGCTAACGGTAACCTGCCGGTTTCACAGATCAGGCATGCTAACGGTAACCTGCCGGTTTCACAGATCAGGCATGCTAACGGTACCTCTGCCACTTTCACAGATCAGGCATGCTAACGGTAACCTCTGCCGGTTTCACAGATCAGGCATGCTAACGGTACCTCTGCCGGTTTCACAGATCAGGCATGCTAACGGTACCTCTGCCGGTTTCACAGAGCGGACGTGCTTACAGTACACCTGCTAGAACCTGATATCCACCTTCCCTACAGTGCGCACACACACACACACACACACACACACACACACACACACACATTCCCAGACATATAGCGACAGGTGCGAATCACACTCACACCCCGAAAGCTAACCTGATCCCAAACCATGACACACACCTACCACAACAACCATTACACACACGTGGATGGAGAGGTGCCGCCGAGGCCCAGCTGAAAAGACTAACTAACCACTAATTAGTCATGGTTGGTTGAACGGCTAAGACCTGTAGTCGCTGACTTCCTGGGGCATCAGAGCAGTGCTGACGGGAAAACTATTTGAGCCCTGGTGCCAAGGATAGAGGACATTCTGCTGCGCCTGTTGTTAATTCCAAACAGGGAGCTTTGTGGTTGTCCAAATACAAGAGGAGGCTTTGCTTACTAGCTACATTCCTTGATATACTGCATACATTTTACATGGCTTGATTCAAAATGGGCCTTTAGAATAACTGCTTCTCAGAAAACACACCCCCATGTAGGTATATATGTACATTCTGAGTCTCTTTTCTGTATTGCCGTTTCATGAAGTATTTATTTGATTCATGCTTGTGTTTTCTGTGTATCTTTTAATTGCCTTAACACAAGATTCAACTCTCCGAGAGACCTGAGTTTGATTCCGGCGCATAGATGAAGGCAAACAAACTACAATTAAATGTTGTTTTTGAACACAGCTGAAAGCCCCAGTTTAGAAAAGTACCTGCTTAGGTGACTAAATGTGGGCTTAGTTGAAACTTACACTGCAACTGGCTCTTTGGCGAATGAGTTCACTCTATGTCTCAGAAGCGTCCTCAGCGCTAAGACATAGCTGTGCATTCCTACAACACCCAGACCGCATCACAGTAAGACTCCCCGATTGAAGCACTGCTTATGCTGAACAGCAGAACAGCAAACTTGCGCAATCTGTCAATCAAACAATTTCATGCCCCAGAGTTCTTTAGAAATCAATGACTGTAGGTTCTCGAAGAAGTGCACATTAATTTTCACTCACATTCACAGCTGGGGGAAATAAATAAGAATACTTGTCTTGCATTGCCGGCAGATGATGGCAGTATCTGCAATTCAATTAACAGTAGCATTTGCATTTGAAATGCTAATACAGCCTTTTCCACAAACTGAGGAGAATTTGGTGTCACTTTGTCTAGTCTGGGATATTCATCAGCTTAGCATAATTGCCAATGCACAAACATGACGCCAGGAGTAATGGAATTATCCATTCTCTAAAGGTCAAAGGAGCGCCTACTTGACACTGCCACACACGGTCAGCACTCCCTTCGGTTGGACAAATTCACATTCTCCCAGACTATTGAACTGCATGTTATCTCACCAGTGTTTTTTTTTTTTTTAAACATTTTTTTTCATCAGACCACCTTTAAAATTCAAATTACATCTTGATCTTGATATTCTGATGAGAGGCACTTTGGAGAAAGAAAGAGCTATTAATGCCAGTCAACTTCTGGTCCCTAGGCACTATGGGTAAAGGTCACTTGATTGCCACTCACTACTTACTCTGAACATTGTGCTGATTTCATTCCTTAAATATTCCACTAGAGAAATATGATATTGAAATTGAATAATTCTTCCAATACACATTGAGGTTAAAGGGAGACTACTGCCAGACAAATCACAGAACTTCATGCTAGTGCCAGAACCACATAGGTTTTACAACACGGAACTGATCATTGAAATTACCCCACCCCCACACCTGTTTACTAAAAGCACATAATACATGTTGTATCAACCCTGTTCCTGGAGAGCTGCCATCCTATTGGTTTTACGTGAATAGTTTCCAGTCTCTCCTCAATTGCTGTGAAATACGTTGAGGGCATTACAGGAATGTATGGCAGAATGCTGGACAGTTTTGACCCTTGAGGCATTTGGAAAACGGTAGGTTATTTGCCTTGGCTGTTTGGGTGATGTGCTACCCCTGCTGCTACCCCAGACAGGCTGTCCAGAGTAGAAGGTGCTGAGAAGGTTGCAGGTAGAAATGTGAGGACTAGAATTGACCTAATGAGCCCGTTCTATGTGGTAGAGAAGTTTGTTGGTCCTCGATAATTGGTGTCTATCTGAACATTCCAGAATGTTTAATCTGGGCCTTTCTTTCACTCTTGCTCACTCACTCTCTCTTGCTCGCTCTCTCTCTCTCTCGCTCACTCCCTCGCTCACTGTCTTACTCATTGTTTGTCTTTCTTGGTCTCTTAATCCACTCATCTTACTTCCTTTATTCTTGTCAGTCATCGTCCCTCTCATCCCCTGAACCACCACCCTCTGCTTATCAGTTTTCATCCTTTGCGGGAACATTTCTTTCATTCCAACGTCTTCTCTTTCCGTAGTTTTGTTTCTATAACAATTTGCTTCTATTCTCCAACGGAACGTCACACACACGCAACACACTTGTTTGTGTTAGTCACAATGTAATTAATTAACCCTTTCTATCGTGTTGAAAGCGTGGCCGGTGGTAATGTGTCCTAACAAACTTGTCTCTTCTTTCTCTGCCTGTCTGTTATGGTGTTAACCGTGCGACTTTCCCTCCCCCTTGTGTTTTTCATCTGACTCACATGGCTGTTGTTACTAATCCTACTGGCCAGACTGGTTAGCCTGGCAGGTTTGCCACTTGGGACTTCCAGAGACAATGGGTTGTGGCCCAAACTACTGTCCCCCCAGAGTGCAAAGGACCTTGGCATGACCCTCGATGACACGCTGTCGTTCTCTGCTAACATCAAGGCAGTGACTCACTCATGCAGGTTCATGCTCTGCAACATTTGAAGAGTACGACCTTCCCTCACTCAGGAAGCAGCACAGGTACTTGTCATCTCATGTACCCTTTGACATAAATCTGCGGTGTAGTCCTGGTACTGGGTTAAAGCACCAGCGGAAATGCGGCATTAGTGGGGCATACAACATGTGCAACCAAACCCCTGCAACTGTTTCAGAATTCAGTGGCCCGCCTGGTGTCGAACCTTCCCAAGTTCTTCCACGTCACCCTGCTTCTTCACACTCTACACTGGCTTTCAGTTGAAGCTCGAATCCGCTTCAAGGCTATGGCTCTGGCTTATGGAGCAACAAGACCAACTGCACCCTACCTTCAAGCAATGCTCAAACCCTACATCCCTAATCGGGCTCTTCGTTCAGCCACTTCAGGGCTCTTGGCTGTTCCACCCCTTCAGGGCAGTTCTAGATCCATGCAGTCAAAACTCTTCTCTTTCCTGGCACTTAAATGGTGAACCAGCTTCCCTTGGAGGCTAGGATAAGAGTCTGTACCTATCTCCAAAAAACATCTGAAAACTCACCTTTTCACAGAGTACAAATAGTTCCACTGCCACTGTTGTAGGTTGTCCTTTGTTAACTTTGTGTTTTATGTTCATTATTTGTATGGTCTTCTTTCCAGCACTGACATTTGCCAATAACCTTTCACTGATTACAATGCACTTTTTACTAAACTGTGAAGTTGTTCTACCTAGCTCTTTGAAAATGTATGCACTTACTGGAAGTGTCTCTGGATAAGTGTCCGCTAAATGACGTAAATGTAATAATGATATGTTTAATTTGGCGGACACCTTTCTAAACACAGGACATATTTAGTCCTTTTTAAAAGTATTTTACTGTCTGCATGTCGTATGTGTGGGGTAAGCACGTTCCAGAGCCTAGGTGCTGAGCAGGTAAAATCCCTCGCACCCATAGTTGATATGTGGAAAGGGGGCTTGACAAGTAGGCCCGGCAGAAGCGGAGTGGAGGGCGCAGGAGGGGACATATCAAAGCAGGAAGTCTGAGAGATAAGTATTTGCAAGAATATGGAGGGCTTTGTAGGTGAGGAGGACGGTCTTAAAATCACTTTGGTAGAGCACAGGAAGTCAATGAAGACTGATATGGATTGGTGTAATTTGTTCATATGATTTTGTACCAGTGAGGATTCTGACTGCAGAGTTTTGAACCAGTTGGAGTTTGTTGATTGGGCCATAGCATCACTCTTAAGATATTTCCTCTGAGTAATACCTCCCACAAGCTAATACCTAGGCTTTATATTACCAGGCCACCAGTATTTCAAACTGCAGATGAACAGGGTTTACCAGGTCAATCCATCGTCATCCAATCCAACGACATTGTCAGGTCTGGGCTTCTGGGGCTCCCGCCTCGGGTCCTTTTAGGGTTATCCACCAATGCGCAGCGCGACCCAATGTGTTGTCTAGTGATGTCCCTGAACGTGATGTCCTAGCGTTGTTTGGAAGCAGGGTAACCCCAGGGAACAGGGTAACCCTCAGGGAACAGGTTAACCCTTTTCTGCCCAGCAGCTAGTCAGTTGTCCTGTGAAGCAGGAACATGCACAAATGGCTCTTATCACCGTCAAGCTCTTTCTGCCTCACTGCTTACCTGGTCACCTTTAAAAGGCTAGCGTCTCCCCCCTGTCTGGCTGCTCCCCCCCCCCACCCCCTATTTGTTTTTCTTCTGCTCTTGTTGTTGCTCAATGTCTCGTCCTTTCTCCTCTACAGCATACCTCTCTCTTATTCTATTTCTCTATCCCTTTCTGTCATCTGCCTCATTCTGTCAGTCTCCATCTGCTTCCTTCCTTCCATTCCTGTCTCTATAGCAGGGCAGTGGAGCGTGTGGCACTGCCTGAGGTGCTCGACTGGGAATATGTGCTGACGAGTCGGGGAAAGGCCGGAAACTGTCTGAGCTCATAGGCCTCTGTCTGATCCCCCACCCCCCCAGCTCTGTTCCTCCCTCCCTCTGTACGTCCCGCTATCCCTTCTGCTGAATATTAACTCTATCCCCAAACAGACCCCCAAAGCTACATGCACAACTAACTCTGTGTTTATTTTGATAAACACTTTCATTTACTCAACTGCGCGCGCACAGAATGATAAAGCATACTTCTTCATGAAGGGAAGGGGCTTTCTGGCTGTGTGGTCATGACTCCAGTGAAAGTCTGTGGGGAAAGATGAAGAGGTGTGAATTGAGATCCATTGTAAATGTGCTCTGTCATGGTCCTTGGCAGGGCCATTTCTTGAACTAAGTGTGATCTACAGGATGAGCTAATGGAGTGGAGATGGTAACCGGTTCGTCCAGGGAATTTTTGAATGGATTAGTAGTCATTTATTTGTTTTTCTCTCATGGCCTAGTCTCCTCATTTTCTTCTTTTTTTTTTGGTGTGACTTGGGTTTTCATGTTTTTGTTCAAGTTTGCTTCAAGTAGGAAGGCCCGATCAGACTGTTTTCTTTCTGGGGTGGGGCCTAGGACAGCTGGCTGTGGCTCTTTTGTCCAATCTAACACCATGAGATCCTCAGTTTCCAGACGCTTCTGCGCGTGTGGGCCTCATCCTAAGTATCTTGACATTTTTTGGTCAGGGCAGACCATAGAAATCAAGAAAAGGTTCCGATGCAAAGCCCTGTCACTTTGTTCTCCCCACTGCTGTTCTGCAGGATGACCTTTTATCTCCACTGGTCATTTCCCTGTTTTCCTCCCTGAAACCGTTGCATGTTGTCCGTGTGCACGGAGACACATTTATAGGCTCTACCAGCATTGTTTCACACACGCTGACCTAGTCCAACGCAAGCAATCCAGTAATGTCAACCATCTCCTGGACGTGGTAACGATTTGGCTGGCGGACAGTCGCGGTCCCTGCTCTTGAAACTATGAAGTCAGGGAGGAAACATTTACGGCCAAATAAAAGACTCTGGTGATTCCTTTTAATGTCTTTCCCCTTGGAGCGACTCTCCTCATGTGGCAGGATTTATAATGGTAGCGGACAATTTTATGACAGTTTCGCGTTATAGGAGTGGTCGTGAGGCAGCATGTCTGGGGGAGCAACAGATGCAGGCTTTGAGTGCCGAGGCCAGTGAAGCTTGCTAACGCTGAGCATGAGTGCGGGGTAGAGGAATGGCCAATCAGCGCCCCTGTAGCAAGCCTGAGTATGAGCGGGGAGTAGAGGAATGGCCAATCAGCACCCCTGTAGCAAGCCTTTTTGCTACAAGGAGAAGCTGCGTTAAACGTCAGTTTACTTGGTTGGAACTAAGGAGCAATTCAAGAATGTTCACATTGCCGGAAGTCCCACGTAAAGCAGAGTCTGTCAGGGCTTATGAGTGGCAACTCTGGTGGTGCCCTCGACCTGAAACGTGAGCAACACTAACCTAGAAAACACTGGCGCTGATTGGTCCGACAGGCTGCACAGCTCGCACTGAGGTGTCGGGCACCCAGACCTGGCACTGACTGCAGCCGTTGAAGCGGAAATACTGCGGAGCGAGCAGTCGTATAAAACCTGCCCACATCAAGAGGATTCACATGGGTAGAGCGCGCGCACACACACACACACACACACACACACATACACACATGGCACATGCAGCACTCCAACAGACTAAGCCCTTGTGGTTAGGTTATAATCGCTGACTGCTCTCAGACTTTTGTTTCTTTTTTAAATCCTTGGTGATGGTGATGGTAGATGCTTGGGTGGTGGTGGGTTGGGTGTTACTTACTGTTGTGGTTGGTGGGGGTTGGGGGGGGGGTTCTTGGTCAAATCGACACACAGGTTCATATCGATTTCTACTTCCAGATCTTTGATGAATCCTGTCGACATTTCAAAGCAGAATCCGCATCTGAATTTCCTTGATTTGTTGAGAAGATTTACATCAACCCAGAATTTTACTTGGAGTAAAATTGGAGCTTGATGGAGAATTCCAGAAGGTTTTGTCCTTGGATTGGTCCTTTCAGGAGAGTTTTTTTTTGTTGTTGTTTTTTTTTCCGTGGGTTTTTTTTCCGCTTAAAAGACACACTCCTCGACACGACAGGCAAGCGCGTCCGTTCTGTGTGACACACGGTTTCGAGTGTTGTGTGGGGTCACACTCGGCAGTGAATGTGGCCGACGTTGCTGCCTGGAGGTTCGTGGTGGAGGCGACACCTGTCGTGCACCGCTTGCATTCCTAGCCGCTGCGCCTCATAACGTTTTACTGCGCTGAATGTAACCCCCGCCTTCGTCTTTGAGCCTGGCCCTGATTCAGAGGGCTCCATGGTGTGATGGTGTGGGGGTTGGGTGGTCGTCTGGTACCTCCCCGGCACACTCTTCTCTGTCCCACATTCTGGGAATTGTCGGCAGGGCAACTGGAGCCTTGGGAGCCTGCCTTAGTACGCCTGTACACACACACACACACACACAGAATGCGCACAAAGCACTTGATGCCCAGTCTGTCACCACATAATCCTGTTTGCATCTGAAAACACATGCGTGTGTCCGTGTGTGCATGCCTGTATGTGTGTGTGCGAGGTTGTGCGTGCGTGTGTGTGTGGAGGGGGTCTGTGTATGACATATCTCCCAGTGTCAATCTCCGCCACGGACTGGCAGCTGTCACCTCCTAGAGCCTCCGCTACGCTCCTGGCCCTTTTCACACGGTCGACAGATACATTTTACACATGCATGTTTCACGGGTCCTCCTGGACAACGGCCTCATCGTCGGGGAAAGTAGTCATTGATTTGTCACCAATACAATACTAAGGCTACGGACCGTATCCAGGCGCTCTGTGATGCGTCATGCCTAAGAACAGCTTTAACCTGGGTTGTGATTACCTTTTTGGCCCATGAACTACATCTTCAGGTTTATCTGAGAACACCTCAGGGCTGCATATGAAACACAACGTTGCCCCGTTCAATCCTTTTTCTTTCCCCAGACTTGCTCCCATAGTGAGTCGATCTGATGTTGTCAACACTGGCTCTGGTGCGACAGCTAAAGGAGCTTCCAATGACGTGTAGATAATGTGTACATTACTGTATTCATACTTTGGATATCAACATGGAGGACGTCCTTATCCTTTAAAAAATAATAATAATCCAAATTACTTTGGAAATCGCTCAGAGCTTCTCTGGCACCTGTAGAATGAAGGGCACAGTGCTTATCCTCAGCTGAAGTCATTTATATTGGCATCACTCCAGTGTTTTCACAACCCCAGCCTTGACCATCAGTTCTGCCCCGTCAGAGTTTCTTGTACAGAAGAACGCAACGGAACATTCCATCAGAACGTGGAAGGTTAGATTATCGTTAGCGTACAGATTTATCCGTGTGCTGGTGGTGAACGATGCATTTTGTTCATGGATGGCTGGTGTTTTGTGAAACCTACTTCACGATTCCGTTTGATTAAGACGTTACGATGATTGACTGGCTTGAATTGCGTCTATGACTGGAGAATTGTCCCGGAGTTAATGTGTCTTCTCTACTCTGATGCATCCACTCTGGTCTGACTGTAAAGGCTTAAATGGCTGGCCTCAAATGGCCGGCCTGCCCTCTGAACCTCATGCCTGCGCCTCTCTGTGTTAGCGTGGCTATAAGGGCTTGTGAAAGCCAAGATGGCTACCTGTCTGAAATGACCCCCTTTTACGTTACCCATAAACCAACTGGGTCTTCCATCATGAGAAGTGTGGGGTTCCCCTGGCCGCTCTGGGGCTCCGGACTCACCAGGGATAGTAATCTATACACACATATCCATATGCAGATCGGGCCCCCGGCCGGGGTTGAGATTAATCTCACGGGAAAGGAGATTAACTAGGGGGTGGGGTTGGTCTCTGTCTCCCCCCTCTACCCACTAGCAGACCTCCAGAAGGCACATCTTTTAACATGGTTTCTTAGTGCATGGTAAAGATAAGAGCTTTCCACTTGCCCACTCAGGTGTGTGTGTGTGTGTGGGTGTGTGTGAGAATTAATGTCAGTATGTGCATGAGACTTCTCCAACTCCTATTGTTGAGGTTCTTTTGCCTGCTGCCTTTGCACACCTCTGTTGTGAATCATCTCTCCCTCTCTTGCTCCTGCTCCTTCTTAGCCACTCACTCTCTCCCTCCCCCTTCTCCATCTCTCTCGCTTTGTCCCCCCCCCCCCACCTTTTCCTTCCGCTAGCCTAGATGAGACCCACATGTAGAAAATGCAATGAGAAGAGATTAGCATGAGGTCTGTTTGAGGAGTCGGCGTTTGTGGCTTTTCTCTGCTCTCCCCACCAACTGGCAACTGCTGTAATTGATATGCCACCTGCAATAAATCAGCTGAGCCCTGTGTTCGAGCGGTGGCCATTATCTGAACGGACAGGTTTAACGCCGGCCTCCGTTGAGGAGCTGGTTGTGACTGGCTACTTGGCGCAGTAGGCAGAGACAGACAGACACAGAGAGGGAGAAGGCACCGAGACACGGAGAGAGAGGTCTGATTTATACATTCTGTTGGGCTCTGTCCCCTTTCATATTCTTCTAGGACAAACACCTATACAAACCTGTAAAATGTTCTTAATACCTCACTAATCCAAATACACTACTCGTTTTCAACGGAACTCAACTGAGACTTTGTTAAACCAAATCAACGAATTGAAATAAAACCATGAGAGAGTTTCTTGACGCCACATCCTCCCTCTCTGTCACTGAGAAGTTCTTTATTATGCTTGCCCAATTCCAACTGTGTAGCTTCAGAGGCCTCTGGGGACAACCGTTGATAAGAGACTCAGTGATTGCCGCGGATGTGATTGAGTGGGTACTCAACCAATGGGTCAACATGTGACGTGTTCCCTAGCCCCAAAATGATTGGCATGTTTTATTTTACGGCCCTTGTTTAATTTTTACATTACAAATGGAAGTGGTAACAGAAAGAGTGGGAACACTGTTCGTACAGATCTGGAAGTAGTGGGGAATTCTTTATTGTGGATTGACTGGCAATTTCAACATCTCTCAATCATTCAATCCGGATAGGTTAGGCAGATGGGGGTCAATGGGAACTTTCCCACTTCATGTCCCGTCTCAGGCTGAACATTCCCAACTCCTGTGCGTCAGGGTGACTCTAAGAATAGGTTCATGGGCTTTAGCCTGGCAGGCTTTTTAGCCATCCACCTTATTGAGTTAGTCGTTGTGAATGAGCTGACAGTGGTTTTTTGCAGCGCCATGCGTTGGACACAGACAGTGTGCCGTGATGGCACTTCCCATTATTTCTCAGGGTAGACAACCAGCCAGAGACCCAGGCAGATGCAATTTGTTGCTCCATTCACGCTCTGTTATGTCACTGCATGTCGGCTGAAAATGAAGAGGAATTACTGTACAGACGACCTTAAACAGAATGTTGGGCTCTCTGTTTTCTGTGTCTGTCTCTCGCTGTGCTTTCTGTTTGTCTCTCTCGGTCCTCTCCTTACATCTCTTTGTTTTTCACTTTGTGTGTCTCTCTTTTCTCTCTCTCTCTCTCTCTCTCTCTCTCTCTCTCTCTCTCTCTCTGCCTTCCACATGTCTCTCTCGTTTTTTCCTCTCATGGAAATGACTAACGAAAATGAGCCAGCCAACCCACACGCGCCACCACCCCTTTAAATTGACATCTGCTTTCGAGGCGGCGCACCCGTACCATTGAGCAAGAAATTAGTTTTTATAGGCTAACTCGTCACTTTATTGCGCCTGCTTATGTTGAGGAGGCTCCGACACGCGTCGGGACATTTTATTATAATGCAGGCGTACCGCTGTATCTGATAACTGGCTCGGATCCCGTTTATTGCATTCAGGTTTTCTCTCGCAGCGAGAGACACACCGGATTTTCCGGGTCCTTACTTAAATGCAGGTGGATCCACTGTTGAAACACAAGTGTGCTTTCCTTCTGACTTACTCTCTGGCTCCGCCTTCCCCCTAGCCTCCCTCCGCAGCCAATTGGTCTTATCCAGGGTTTCATTTGTGGATTTTTGGATGGCACAAACTCCTCTAAAACTTGCCGCTATGAGGGCTGTCTTGCAATTCCACTACCACACACAACCTCCTCCACTCTCCTCCGGTCGCCTGGAGATGGAGGGACGTTCGTCTGCCTTTCATTGGTTAGCTTTCCGGGCTGTCAGACCAGCGAGGCTTGGAGTAAGGCAAATGATCCCCCTGGACGTTCGTCCAGCGCCCACATTTGAGGACTGTCCTTGCGCCTTCCCCTCTCCTTGGTTTCATTTTCTCACTCGGTGTGTTACATATAAAAGGTGATTCAACTCATATATTTCATGCAAGGTGTGGAAGCCCATTTGAGCACCAGCTCATACGGGTCACATATGACGTCTCTTAGGTTTGCGGGATTATCACAGCAATCCCGCTCCCACATGGCGAACAGCCGGGTTGTCTTGGAAACACTGGCTCAGACAACGATGTCTACAGGTTGCAGGCCCCTGGCTGTCTTATACATGTTAACCGCAAAAAACATAACCTCTAACCGAAACGCCAGGCCATAAGTAGCCTTTTTCCTTGTTGGAAACCAGCGACAAGGTCATTTTGTTTGATTGTTTCGCTCTCCTTTTGCTGGAAATGTTGGTCCCCTCCAGGTTATTTAGATGTGTGCACACAGACACACTCACGGGTAAATACTTCCACCCCACGTCCTTGGGGACTGATTGACAGCCCTACCCCTCAAATGCTCTCCGGAGGGATGAGAACTAAATGAGGGAAGAAATAAGGCTTTCCCCCCTCTGATTTTCTCCATCTCTCATGTTTTGGTTCCCTCCCCCCCTTTCTCTCTCCCTCCCCCTTCCATTGTCTGTCCCTCTCCCCCGATTTCAGTTCCATCGTAAAATATCCCTCCGCCGACACTTTCATAGTCAAGGTGAAATTGAGCTGTGCCTTGGAGAGTTGCCTCGCACACATTTTGCATAATCAGCATTTACAGGAGAACTAATGTCCCGGTATTGCTGGAACATGATTGGCCTGTCAAGCAACGCCGAGGCGAGCCAGCTCAGAGCTCTCTGCCATCATTGTCACTGGAGGACACCCAGAAAAAAAAAAAAAGAGGGGGGGGGGGGGGGATAAAGTCCTCATTCATTACCTCTGCCGTCAATCATCTCCCATCACTAACTCTACTTATGTCCTTTACCTAGTGGATCTTCTTTGAATTGGGAATGGTAGTCTTGGTTTGTTACATGTGAAAGGTGATTCACTTTATAAACTCCCAGGGTGTGGAACCGAAGTTGAGTACTGCCCCATATGGGTCTCGTACGATGTCTTTTCATTCTGAAGAATTAGCACATGCAGTGATTGGGGGGGGGGAATTAGGGCTAAGTGCAGCTAAACCCAGTCAATCCCACTCCCACATCGGGGATGGATAAGTCATCCTGGAAAACGTTGGCTCAGACAATAAGGCCTACGGATTGCTTTCGGTTTGGATGGGAAACGGATAATTAGCATGTGACTGCTGAGAGTGGATGACTGGGTTGGGTGGGCGGGAGGAGCTTTGTGGAAGAGGGGGGTTTTTCATTGTTGGAGCCACAACAACAATGACAACCACAACAGCAATTAATCTCTCTGAGATGTGTGGTATACTATTGTCTCCACTCTCTGTCCCTCGCATTCATTAATTTTCCTTTTTCTTCTAGCTTGTATTGTTTCTCTACATCCTGATATAGCATAATGGCTCTGAATCGTAATTGTTTTTAGTTAACCTCCCTCTGGGTAAAGAAACATGTTCTGGCCATCAGAGAGCTGTATATCTACTACAGAGTAACTGAGAACCATGCCTCCATGATATTGGCAGAATGAAGTTCTAATTAGAAGACGGGGGGGGGGGGGGGGTGTTGATACCACACACGGGGAAGACTGGCAGGGAGCAGACCTGGATACAAAATGTGTGATATCAATAGAGGGGTGCCCCCTCTCGCAGTTTCCCTAAGCAAACCTTCATGATACCCACGCGACACAGTTGAAGATATGAAATATTAAAGGCTCTATGTTGGGCGTCTTTTAACTTATCGCGGTGTGACTCGCAATATTGTATTGCGCATTTCGTAATCCGCCCATGGCTGCCTTCATAATTGAATGTAGTCACGGATATACCCTCCAGGCCTGAGTTGGTATCATTTATTCATCTGGGGTGCTTGAATGTCATCTTAACTTTTGTCTAAATTTGGCACTGCATCTCGTGCGCTTTTAGGCTTCCTGGCTGATGCATAATCAATAGGAAATGTTCCATCAAGACTCAATGTGTTTTTTGCCTTGCAGGGCTCTCTGCCGTGCTGCCGAGGATGATGCTTTGGATGACAGCTCCGAACACAGAGAAAAGGACAGCGGATCAATAGGAGCTTTCCCTTTTTTCCCTTTGGCTCATCCACCCTCCTTCCAGAGGAACACAGCCAAACGCAAACCGATCAGAACCAGGGACCAAGTGCTGGAGTGAACCGACCTCCCCGTCGCTTCCCAGAGCTTTGTACCTCGCAAGCCCCAGATATGTGGCCCCTGCAATGGTCAATCACTGCCCCCCGCCTGGGGAACATGCTCTTTCTAGGGGTGCTGGTCTTGATTACAGGCCCGTCCCAGACGAGAGGCCAACCTCAGCCCTTCAAAGCATTCTCCCCCGCAGAGTGGGGACTGACCCACCTGGCCATTCACAACAAGACGGGTGAGGTCTATGTTGGGGCAGTCAATTGGATCTTCAAGCTCTCCAGTAACCTTACCAAGCTGCGTAGCCACGTGACTGGGCCCGTGGTAGACAATGAGAAGTGCTACCCCCCGCCTAGTGTCCAGTCGTGCCCCCATGACCTGGCCCATACCAGCAATGTCAACAAGCTGCTTCTCATCGACTACGCCCAGAACCGGCTCATTGCCTGCGGTAGCACCTCCCAGGGAATTTGCCAGTTCCTCCGGCTAGACGACCTGTTCAAACTGGGCGAGCCACACCACCGTAAGGAGCACTACTTGTCCAGTGTGGCCGAGTCTGGCACCATGTCCGGGGTCATCATCACCTCTCCCCACGGCCCCGCCAGCAAGCTGTTCATCGGCACGCCCATTGACGGCAAGTCTGAGTATTTCCCAACGCTATCCAGCCGCAAGCTGATGGCCAACGAGGAGAATGCTGACATGTTCAGCTTTGTCTACCAGGACGAGTTTGTGTCTTCCCAGCTCAAGATCCCTTCAGACACACTCTCTAAGTTTCCCGCCTTTGACATCTACTACATCTACAGCTTTAGCAGTGAGCAGTTTGTCTATTACCTGACCATGCAGCTGGACACTCAGCTCACCTCGCCCGATGCCTCTGGGGAACAGTTTTTCACCTCCAAGATAGTACGACTCTGCGTGGACGATCCCAAGTTCTACTCGTACGTTGAGTTCCCCATTGGCTGCACCAAGGACGGTGTGGAGTACCGTCTGGTCCAGGATGCTTACCTTAGCCGCCCTGGCAAGCAGTTAGCCAACTCCTTAGGAATCTCCGAAGACGAGGACATCCTGTTCACCGTGTTCTCGCAGGGTCAGAAGAACCGGGCCAAGCCGCCCAAGGAGTCGGCCCTTTGTTTGTTCACCCTGCGCCGCATCAAGGAGAAGATCAAGGAGCGCATCCAGTCATGCTACCGGGGAGAGGGGAAGCTTTCCCTGCCCTGGCTGCTCAACAAGGAGTTGGCCTGCATCAACTCGGTGAGTCTTACTGATGTGTTTACATGATTCTATCTGCTGCCCTTCAATGCTGATTGAGTACCGCAATATCAATGAGTGGCGGTATCAGTTTAATCTCTGTAATGGCAAACCTTGTGGTTGGACTTGAATAGGCTGCAGATATATTATCAGGTTTTTGGTTCCGATAGTGGTGATTGAGACCTGCGTAGTACAAGGCTGTGTGCATTGCTCCTGTAAACACATGGCTGGTATCCTGATCAGACACAGGGCACAGGACTTACTTTGAACACCCCTCTGCCATGATGCTGACATTTAGGTTCAGTCCCTCTCCTTTTCCACTACTTCTCCCTCAGGATATTGTAAGCCAGTGGTAATTAGCGAGTGGTAGTGCAAAGCGTTGTGACTTTGAACGGGTCCCACCGTAACCCTGCTCTTTTCCTGGAACCTGAGTGCTTTGATTCTTTCCAACAGGGACATCATTAGCTCTGTCCCTAGGATTTGTGAAATGTCACTCAAACGAGTGGCTGACACACACACACACGCATTCCAGTGAGGGAGGGTTGATGGGAGTCTGTTTGCAGGGTTAGACCTCCCAGGGAAGGCGGAGCCTTGGCTGGCATCCTACTGATCCATGGTGCATGGCAGCGCATGTTTTACAGAGCTCACAAAATACACTCTCTTAGTCTGTCTCAGTCTCTCTTCCTCCCCCTATCTTTCTTTCATTAATTATCTCTTTCATTCTTTCTTTCCTTATTTCTGCCGTGTCTTTCCTTCCTTTTTCCTTCTTTCCGTTTTCTATTCCTCCCCCTTTTTCAAAAGGGTTGCCCCACCTCCTCTTGCCGCTGTCTTTCTCCATCTAGTCTTTCTTAAATTCTCTTTTTATTCCCTTGTTTCGGCACCTTGCTCAGCCTATCAGCTGGGCTCCCCATTCTCCATCGCCTTCTACTTCCTCTATTCAGTCCCAGTTTTTTTTTCTTCATCTCCCCTTTCATAAAGAGTTGTTTGATATACCACTCATATTTAACGGAGGAATGGCACAGCTTGGTGGCAGGTGCTACATGCTAATAAAGGCCCTGCTACAGCTGTACATCCTGTGTTCTCATAATGGTGTTGAAATGAGCACACCAATAGCAGCCGGTTACTCTTTATTATAATCCATTAGCAAGAGTGCACAGGTGTTTGAATGAAAGGAGGAGGGATGGAGCGAGGCAACAAGAAAGAAGAAAGGTTAGTTGAGTCACCCAGTCTCCCCTCTCAACATAATGAAAGTAATAAAGGAAATAGAGGGGGTTGTTAGTGGCCCAGGAGAAGTGTTCAGCTTGCTGTCTAACCCTTCCTTAAGTTATGAATAAGGAGGAATTTAAACCCAAACTCTTTTAGGCAGAGCTTGTAAAAATCATGAAAAAGCATGCCATGTGGTCTACAAGACAGCCTTTGACTGGAAATGCATCAGCCGCAGACTGTTACCTGCATCGTGACCAAACCGTGGACCAGATCACATTGCTAAAATCGTCAAGGGTGGACTGGTTTAAAAATACATTTTGGTTACATCTTTAGCGAATACGGATCGATATTTGCCTGTGCGTGGTTCAGAAGAATTCTGAGAATAATTGGTTGGCAACTGCAAACACATGGTAGGAAAATCCATTAATTGGATAAAGGTTTTGATATCTGACTGTATCAGCGCATTAATTTAGAACCAATTAAAACTGCAAGCACTGTTATGCGCGTTTCAGCATTAAAATACTATATTTCCTTATTACGCAAATTTCACACTGAGAGGCAAATATTTCTATAGATACACTAATCAAGGCATGGATGGTTTTCAGAGGCGTTGCTAGGATCACAATACATTCAGGGCTTAGCCCCCGCCCCCCAGGATAGAAAGTACATGGTTTTTAATGTACATGCTGGAGGAAAATGTCAATGTACATGCTAGCCGCCTACACGTCTACATTGTCATAATGCCCAATCGGAATTATAGATGAATAGATCCGGGGCTATGCATAAAAGATCTGGGGCTATAGCCCTGGACGCCCAGGCCTAACAACGCCACTGATGGTTTTCCCTGTCCAAGGTGCTAAATTCATGACTCTTGACTGAGTATATGCACTAAATGTGTAGATATCACAAGTGAACTTCTGAAACACTGATAAAATGTGTCACACATCTGATGAGTCTTAGCATCTGATGCAGATAGCTTAAGCAGGAATGCCACATTTTATTGAAAGTGTACCGCCCAAAAACTTTCTATTTGTAAATTGACCAGCCCAAGCCCATTTTTGCCCTAACTCGGTCATAAAAAATAGACCAATTGGGTAACATTTACCGCAACTCCCTTTGTTCAGATTGAACCGGACCAGCAACTCTTATGTCACTATTCTGTTTTTAATGTTTCTTTTGGGGCTGATGAATTCTACTTAATGCTTCCTCAATGGGTCATTACTAAGGCTTAAAAACTCAATTCCAGATTTAAGAAGGCAAATAATTGCTAGCTAAAACTTTCATAATTTTCATGTCATCAAATTGATTTCAGATGCAGTATAACGTTAACTAGCTAATTAATGAGTGGAGTCCATTGAATTTTAGCTAGCTAAGGTTAGCATCGCTGGCTATTCTTGGTCCTTGCATCTGTCAGAGTATATTTGATTATATATTGACAATGGCAACGATGTTTTCAACTAAATATTTACCTAATTAGCCGAGTTCGTTGTGTTTTTAGGCCCTATAGTGTGATTTGGACAAAATCGTTATCAGCCGCCGTTTAAAGTCTTTCAGTTTCTGGTCACCAATATGGCTGTCGTGTCGATGAAGCAACCGAGCGACAGAGGAGTAAACTATAAATGTCTATTTTCAGACCAGTTTAAAAGTCTAAGGCTATTCGTTGCATTATATTGATGACAGGGACGTCAGCAGACATGGACATTATTTGGTCGCGTGTTGGGCCCCGCGTGTTGGGCCCCGCGTGTTGGGCCCCGCGTGTTGGGCCCCGCGTGTTGGGCCCCGCGTGTTGGGCCCCGCGTGTTGGGCCCCGAGAGCCCTGTTATTTCCAGAGGTTGATGTTTTTTGATATTGTGTCAATTAAGTGTTCATTACTAAAACAAACAGACGCTTCTTTCCAATGTTGCTACCTACAATTACAATACAATTCAAGAGGTGGTAGCATTTTTATTATTTTTTGATACTGTAGGCTGAATATTTCTGGTAAATGTATCAAATGTCCTGTAATTGATTTAGGCCCAACTGTTTCATACGTTTTATTTTTGGTGAAATGCACATAAACCCACTGTTCAGGTCACTAAATAAATCATGATAGTTATTTAAAAAAGACAATTGTAAACCACAAACTAGCATCACCAAGCTCCATTGTTTTCACTGCCACCATAGTGACCAATTAAAAGTGGTTGTTGCACTACCTAGCCACTGAAATTCAACACTACTGTTGTTTGCTCCTTGGGGTTTAAGGCCGGGTGTCTCTGTAAAAGCACTTTGTGACAACTGCTGTTGTAAAAAGGGCTTTATAAATACATTTGATTAAATTTGATTGACTACCAACTCCAAAGGCACAAATGTATTCTGGAGCCCTGAAATCTGTCCTTTTGTCATGCATTAACACACATTTCATCCTTCCAACAACCAGAGTACCCCCCCCCCCCCCTTTAATCTGCCTAGTCAGTCCCAACACTTAAAACTGATTCCTGTTTCTGAAGCACACTTGTTGCCATAGCTTCCATGCCTTTGTGAGCACCATGATGTAATGGCTTCTTTGTTGAGCGGATTGGCTGGACCCTTGAACCCGTGGCGACCCGGGTCAGGAATCGATCAAAAGGAACTCTTTGAGTCGCAGTAATCCTGCAAGAAAAGTTTTTGGATCAGCTTTTTACTCCTACACTCTTGTGTGTGTAATAATAAGAAAGTAGATGAGGTAAAGTGATTTCAGCCTGTTGCTTAGTGGGGGTGGAGATGAGGTTAGCAGTTGACCCTGGTGTGGAGCAGCTGGGAGGAGGTGCAGACGGAGGCACGCCATTGGTCGACTGGCGAGCACAGCCTATCATGATTGATGGTCTCCCGTACTGCCAGCTCCCCTTATTGGCCATGGACTGTGGGTGTGTGTATGTGTGTGGTAATTATTCTGCCCTGTGTTCACACATTCACATTCTCACACACACACCCACACACACACACACACACACACACATAACAGTGGAGGGTCCACGGGCCCTTGTCATCTCTCCATGACGTTTATTAGTAATACCACGACCTTCCACTGCTCTGAGGGAGGATCGATAGAAACCATTTCCCCTCTGAGGGAGAGGCATGTAGGGAAGATGGAGGGATGTGGGGGTAAATAGGGGGTGGGGGGGGGGGGATGGATTGCACGAGAGAGCTATAACTCCAAAAAAAAGAAGGAAAGGGAGAACAAGTGGGTGGCTAATTTAGTTTCTCTTTGGGGGGGGGAGGGGGCTGAGGTAAAGCGGAGTGTAGATGAACAGAATGTTAGCTAGCTCCTGAGAGCCGTCGGTAGTTGTCTGCTAACAGCAGGAGAACAGGAGGAGAGGACATGATTGAACGCATGCTCCGCTACAAATAATATTGGTGTCAGTCACCCTGGTGCTGCGCTGTCACCTTCACCGCAGCGCCTTTCCATCATCCGCGTCTTTTCACAGAGAGGCCCTGTCTGGCGGTACCCCTGACCCTGCCCGCCAGCTGCGAGCGTCCCAAACCGAGCTCACTGTCGTCAGGTGACACTTTGACATTCGTGCCGTCGAACAAGTGAATGGTACAACGGGACCGTTGAAGGATCGCCGTTGGGATCGGCTCGTGTGTGTGTGTGTGTGTCTGTGGATTCCTTCAGGAAGTCCAATAGACAAACGCAATTGCCACACTACAACTCAATCTGTTCATGAATCTCCCTCTTCGGTTCCTGTCTGCGGTTTTCTCTCGGTCTTGTTCGTTTGGTCCAGATGTTTTACATTCATGAATTAGTTCTCCGTGCCACTTGTCATCATGCATGTATTTGTCACCAGCTTCGACGTGTGTGTGTGTGTGTGTGTGTGTGTGTGTGTATCATAACATGCTGTCTCTTGTCAGGGAGAGTGTATGTGTACCTCCGTCTAAACTGGCCTCTGGACTGAGATTCTGACTGAGTTTCAGATGTGCATTTTATCAGTTGAACTACTACTGCACCCTTCAGTCCTGAGAGCCCATACAAAAGCCTGGGGACCGGTTCCACATTTCACCCAGTTCCCTATGCAGCGCACTACAGAGCCCTGGTTACAACCGCTGCACTCCATAGGGAATAGGTGGCTGCTCCGGGTGCTGGCTAGAAGGGCCTCTACACTAGTCTGTGCTGTGATAGGGCAAACGGTGTCCGCTAATGACAGCTGGAATACAGTTCATTGCCCAACTGCAGTAAGTTCTCATGCTGTAGCAGTATTTAATTAACGGCAATTGTGCAAGATGCAAATGTTTCACTGAGTCTAAAAATGAGTTGCATAGCTCTGCATAAATCTGATTTAGAGTTATATTTTTGTTAATGATTTAGCTGTGCCTGATTTAGTGTGTCTGGTTCAATGTAAGAATCCCCAAAAATGTAAACCTCTCCCATCTGGCACTTCAGGCTACATTAGACAAACGTTAAAAATGTGTTTAAAAGATTTCAAACAGCATTTGAACCCTAGGTCTTGTATAATACCAAGACTATTTTCTGAGTTTCAAAGGTCAATTTAAGCAAGTTCAACTAATAACCTAATTAGATCCATTCACTCTAACGAGTCTGAGCGGTAATTAGAATAATTGTAAAACACAGGGCTGTTCCTCTCCCCTTGATCAGAATGATGTGACAGTAAAGGCACAGAAGTAATTAAACATGATTAATTGGCACGACTGTATAGACGACCACCGGATGGATCTTAGCTAATAGAGTGTAGAAATAGGCTGAAGCCTCGCTGATAATTACCGGACTCAAATTATGGGATATTATCCAAATACACATACCAGTATTATCCCTTATATAGTGGGTTAGAGTGGCAGCCAGGCCATGTATGTCTGCCTGCCTGACTGTCTGTGTATGTCTGCCTGCCTGACTGTCTGTGTGTGTCTGTCTGTCTGCCTGACTGTCTGTGTATGTCTGTCTGTCTGCCTGACTGTCTGTGTATGTATGTCTGTCTGCCTGACTGTGTGTGTATGTCTGTCTGTCCGCCTGACTGTCTGTGTATGTCTGTCTGTCTGCCTGACTGTCTGTGTCTGTCTGTCTGACTGTGTATGTCTGTCTGTCTGTGTATGTCTATCTGTCTGCCTGCCTGACTGTGTATGTCTGTCTGTCTGCCTGCCTGACTGTGTATGTCTGTCTGTCTGTCTGTGTATGTCTGTCTGTCTGCCTGCCTGACTGTGTATGTCTGTCCGTCTGTCTGCCTGACTGTGTGTGTATGTCTGTCTGTCTGTCTGCCTGCCTGACTGTGTGTGTATGTATGTCTGTCTGTCTGTCTGCCTGACTGTGTGTGTATGTATGTCTGTCTGTCTGTCTGCCTGACTGTGTGTGTGATCCTCAATCATTAAGAGGGTGTAGTTTGATGCTGATACATTGTAAGCCTCACTACCTCACTCCTTCCCTGTCTGTCTCCCACCTCACTCCTTCCTACCTCACTCCTTCCCTGTCTGCCTCCCACCTCACTCCTTCCCTGTCTGCCTCCCACCTCACTCCTTCCCTGTCTGTCTCCTACCAAACCCCTTCCCTCTCCTATCTCACTCTTTTCATCTGCCTCTCTCCCTGTGTCTAGATTAGGTTTCGCTCACAAATCTCCAACCCCAATCCCAGACTAATTATTGTAATTTTCAATGTAATTATTTATTGATCTGTGTGTGAGACAGAGCCTGAGAGACAGTACAAGACACAGATATATTGCTTTAGGAATGTAAACAAATGTTTCCCATGGCAATAAAACCCTCAAATTCAATTGAAAATTGACTGAGGGAGACACACGGGGAGAGAGGGAGAGACACACGGGGAGAGAGGGAGAGACACACACGGTGAGAGAGAGAGGGAGAGACACACACGGTGAGAGAGAGAGGGAGAGACACACACGGTGAGAGAGAGAGGGAGAGACACACGGGGAGAGAGGGAGAGACACACAGGGAGAGAGGGAGAGACACACGGGGAGAGAGGGAGAGACACACGGGGAGAGAGGGAGAGACACACGGGGAGAGAGGGAGAGACACACACGGGGAGAGAGGGAGAGACACACACGGGGAGAGAGGGAGAGACACACACGGTGAGAGAGAGGGAGAGACACACGGTGAGAGAGAGGGAGAGACACACACGGTGAGAGAGAGGGAGAGACACACACGGTGAGAGAGAGGGAGAGACACACACGGTGAGAGAGAGGGAGAGACACACACGGGGAGAGAGGGAGAGACACACGGTGAGAGAGAGGGAGAGAGACACACGGTGAGAGAGAGGGAGAGACACACACGGTGAGAGAGAGGGAGAGACACACACGGTGAGAGAGAGGGAGAGACACACACGGTGAGAGAGAGGGAGAGACACACACGGTGAGAGAGAGGGAGAGACACACACGGTGAGAGAGAGGGAGAGACACACACGGTGAGAGAGAGGGAGAGACACACACGGGGAGAGAGGGAGAGACACACACGGGGAGAGAGGGAGAGACACACACGGGGAGAGAGGGAGAGACACACACGGGGAGAGAGGGAGAGACACACACGGGGAGAGAGGGAGAGACACACACGGGGAGAGAGGGAGAGACACACACGGGGAGAGAGGGAGAGACACACGGGGAGAGAGGGAGAGACACACGGGGAGAGAGGGAGAGACACACACAAGGAGAGAGACCGAGTGAAAGACAGATGTAAAAACGTGTTTCGTTTGTTTGTATGCATGTGTTTTGTGTGTACTGTACTGTATATATTTATGTCTGCATGCATTCCTGTATGTGTGTGTGTGTGTGTGTGTGTGTGTGTGTGTGTGTGTGTGTGTGTCACTGATAGAGGCCTTGCTCATGGCGTTCACCGTGGCGGAGCATTTACAGCTGTATCTGTTGTCTCCCATAGACTGTAGTGAAATGGACTTAGTGTGCACTGGCTTGTTTCCCATTCTTATACCCTGGGGGAGGTGTGTGTGTGTGTGTGTGTGTGTGTGTGTGTGAGAACTATAATGACTTTTATTATCACTTAGGCCTAGTCAGAGACACATGTGAAAGTGTTTTGACACATTTGGAAGAGCTGATAACTGAAATGTTGTGAATCACTGTAGTAGAGATGCTTTCTGCCTTTGCCATGACATATAATGGATTCCTCCTAAGAAACACCCCAGTAAAAAATGTTGTTCGAATGCATTTTATGGCTTGGTGCGTGTTGGGGTCATTCTAGGGTGCGTGTTGGGGTCATTCTAGGGTGCGTGTTGGGGTCATTCTAGGGTGTCTCCCTCCCTGCCTGTCTTTCTACCTGTCTTGTCTGTCTTTTTGTCTGGAATTCATTAGGGTGGACGTCCTCATCAGAAGTGGCACTCACAGTGAGTCAGTGTAGCTCTGTACCCTGTCTGTTGTGTCAGTGTAGCGCTGTACCCTGTCTGTTGTGTCAGTGTAGCGCTGTACCCTGTCTGTTGTGTCAGTGTAGCTCTGTACCCTGTCTGTTGTCAGTGTAGCTCTGTACCCTGTCTGTTGTCAGTGTAGCTCTGTACCCTGTCTGTTGTCAGTGTAGCTCTGTACCCTGTCTGTTGTGTCAGTGTAGCTCTGTACCCTGTCTGTTGTGTCAGTGTAGCTCTGTACCCTGTCTGTTGTCAGTGTAGCTCTGTACACCGTCTGTTGTGTCAGTGTAGCTCTGTACACCGTCTGTTGTGTCAGTGTAGCTCTGTACACCGTCTGTTGTGTCAGTTTAGCTCTGTACACCGTCTGTTGTGTCAGTTTAGCTCTGTACCCTGTCTGTTGTGTCAGTGTAGCTCTGTACCCTGTCTGTTGTATCAGTGTAGCTCTGTACCCTGTCTGTTGTGTCAGTGGCCATTCCAGACTGGACATGTTTCAGTCCTTGACCCAGAATGAGTAGTTGTGTATACCATGCAGGGGTTTGTAGACGGGTCAGCCGCAAGTGACCGACTGCGATGGATCTCAGGCCTGATGGCCCACACAGACACTCAGGTTTATCCGTCTGGATTATTTGTCTTTAGGAGACTGTGACAGTGTCTCTTTCTGCTGCCGTTGGTCATGAGTCGTTTCTGCGGGGGGGGGGGGGTCACACCGATCACACAGACCCAAGAAATCACATCATACATGTGTAATCTCCTCTATATGTAAGGCCAGGTACTGCATTGTCCAATCACGGCAGCGCAATTTGTTCCCCGTTGCCCTGAGGTAACTGTGGCCATTGGAGCACCATTGTAAACACAAACCTTATTGGTAATGTGATTGGTTTTGCCATGTCATTCATACAGGAACTATTTGCGCGTTTTTACAGCTCTGTATTTATCAGTTCGATGATGTTGTGTGTCGCCCAGTTTTAACCTAGAATTTCTTAATGTTTATTTCCCTAGTTTCTTTGTGTTTTCTTTATTCTGTTTGACGTTGCTCGTGAAAACACTTTCTCATTGCCAATAGACAACCATTGTACTGAGGTGGGAGTATGAGGGCTGTGAGATGAAGGCTTGTGTCGATGTATGTAGAAGGGTGTGTGTGTGTGTGTGTGTGTGTAGGCTTAACCACAAACAGAGTCAGACGAATGTGTGCAGCAAACTCATACATGTATAAATGCATGAAGGCATATTAAATGAATCCATTATTAATGTGTGTGGGTGTGTGTGTGGTGAGGCCAAGACGAGGCCAATGGATGCTTACTTAATAAGGATGCCGCTAATGAAAAGATAAGAGCACCAGGTAATAGGCTGACACGCACCCATGTGAACAGATGCATTACATACTTGCCCTGAAGCCATTGTCAGCAGAGTCCAGGCTTAGCGGGGTTGGTCCTAGCTACCCGCTCCTCTTCGTCACATTCCACTATTAACAGGGTTGGTCCTAGCTACCCGCTCCTCTTCATCACATTCCACTCTTCATTCTGTCCTTCACCAGCTCACCTGGGGTCAGTGCCTTCAGACAACAGCTGTCAGTCACAGTTTGGGGAATCTTAGGGGCTCTCTGTGTGTGTCTCTGTGTGTTTGTGTGTCTCTGTGTGTGTGTATGTGTCTCTGTGTGAGTGTGTGTGTCTGTGTGCGTGTCTCTGTGTGTGTGCGTGTCTCTGTGTGTGTGCGTGTGTCTCTGTGTGTGTGCGTGTGTCTCTGTGTGTGTGCGTGTGTCTCTGTGTGTGTCAGTGTGTGTCTCTGTGTGTGTCAGTGTGTGTGTCTGTGTGTGTCTCTGTGTGTGTCTGTGTGTGTCTCTGTGTGTGTCTCTGTGTGTGTCTGTGTGTGTCTCTGTGTGTGTCTGTGTGTGTGTGTGTCTCTGTGTGTCTCTGTGTGTGTGTGTCTCTGTGTGTCTCTGTGTGTGTGTGTCTCTGTGTGTGTGTGTCTCTGTGTGTGTGTGTCTCTGTGTGTCTCTGTGTGTGTGTGTCTCTGTGTGTGTGTGTCTCTGTGTGTGTGTGTCTCTCTGTGTGTGTGTGTGTCTCTGTGTGTGTGTGTGTCTCTGTGTGTGTGTGTGTCTCCGTGTGTGTGTGTCTCTGTGTGTGTGTGTGTCTATGTGTGTGTGTCTATGTGTGTGTGTCTATGTGTGTGTGTCTCTGTGTGTGTGTGTGTGTCTCTGTGTGTGTGTGTGTGTGTAGCTGTGTCTCGCTCTCTCTTATTCTCTGTGTGTGTTTGTCTGCCTGTGTGAGTGCGTTTCACATGCACTCCCGTGTGAGGATTATAAAGGGGAAATCAGTCTTGTCATGGACACCTCAGTCCCAGAGAAACAAAATACACATAACACATTACGAGGAAGACGACGCAGAGCCTCTGGTGAGAGGAAGACGACGCAGAGCCTCTGGTGAGAGGAAGACGACACGGAGCCTCTGGTGTTAACCTCTCTGAGGCTGATTCTCTGGATGAAGAGTATTTACAGATCACCTGGGGAAGGTTTCTGGTCATCGTCAATCTCTCCCTGTCCCGATCGGTTTTCACGACATGCTTTAAGACGTCCACCATTGTTCAAGCAGCAAACAAGCGTCCAAGCTTTAAAACTAGTTACCCAGAAGCCCTCATTCTGTTCCTCATGAGGGGCTTTGAAAGGCCAGTGGAAGATCACGTCGTCACCTTCATTCGCTGGACCCAGCCCATGCTCCACCCAGCCCATGCTCCACCCAGCCCATGCTCCACCCAGCCCATGCTCCATCCTGCTGTTTTTCACCTCTTGGTTATTTGAACATCTAAACATCTGGATAAACTTCGTGGCACTACTGCCCGTGTCCTCTTGGTATCTCCTGGTACAGCCAGCGGGCGACAGGCTGTCTGCTCGTCCAGGTTGGTTTCATCCTGTGCTTTTACCTTCTAGGGAGTTTTTCCCACTGAGCTTAAAATCTCTGGCATTCGGGCTGGTTGTCTATATAAGCGCTTGTGTGACTGTTTTGATGGAAAAAGAACTTTGTGAAATAAACCTGATTGGAACATTTTTAATTTGCTGTGAACCTGAGGTACATCTGAGGTACCAATTCTACGTACATCTGGATCCTTGACTTGTTGGCGTGCCGACCTCAGGTTTTTAGGGGAGACTGTCCTCTCTACGGTGCCTAGCCTCAACATATGGCCCTAGCTGGGCTACCTGTTCGTGGCTGACCGATGATTCCTGCTGCCACTCTCCTCCCCCCCACCTGATTGTCCCTGCCCCCCCCCCCCCCACCTGATTGTCCCTGCCCCCCCCCACCTGATTGTCCCTGCCCCCCCCCCACCTGATTGCCCCCCCCCCCACCTAAATGTCCCCGTCCCCGCCTGATTGTCCCTGCCCCCCCCCCCCCCCACCTGATTGTCCCTGTCCCCCCACCTGATTGTCCCTGTCCCCACCTGATTGTCCCTGTCCTCCTGTCCCCACCACCTGATTATCCCTGTCCAATTGTGGCAGCAATATTGATTGTTACATCTAAATAAGGTGAGAATGATTTGTTTTAACTGAAAATGTAGCTCAATAACAGAGTCAGTCACACAAATGAGTGGTACCTTCAATGTGCGTTCCTCTGGTGAACTCCATCTCCTTCCTTCTATAGAAGCGTATACTGAAACAATTTGTTTCACACACCGAGTGGTTTAGAGCCGGGAGCTCATGAGGAGAACAACTTTTTTGGTGGGCACTGATTACTATGACAGTGCGATCTGTGTTTCTCAAATCGAATGCAGAAAGTACCACAACAAGCTAATTACCCTGAAGGAAGATGTTGTGCCCTGACAAATTATTTGTCATTTGTCGAACAAAACTTTCTGATTATTGATCGCTTGTTACTGACATGGTGCGACGCCGCGGTAAAATGAACTCTATGGGATCACTGCTGTGTGCACTTTTAAGGGGGACCTGGATTGCCCCCCCCCATACCGTCGCCATGGCAATGAATCCATAACCGCCCTTTTTAAAACTCCTGCTGCTGTGTGAATGTGGCTTCTCCCTGTTCTCCCTGCCCTTTGAAACGTATGGAGATGCTCAATATTGAGAACATACCCTCAGGCTGGGTCATCGCCCGGCACGATTGCTGCACCGCTCTCCATCGACTGGCCCCTCGCCGTGTGGCGAGGTCGGTCCAGTGCTATCGACGACCCGTTGCCTGCCCTGCAGTGCCGCGTTTGAAGATCACGTCAGACGGTGCTACCGTCAAGCAAACACTGATGGATCCGGAAAAGCACATCCAGGATGGAGAGTCTGAAAATAAAACGTCTTCCTTCAGGCCATCTGGTTGTTAAACCAACTATCTGCCCTGCACTCTAATCTGCACTTCAGAGCCCTTTTGCGCGCTCGTTCACAAAACGCACACTCCGGCTTGGCCGTGAACGCTCTCAAGTGCGCCATCCCACACACTCTTCAGGATCGCACACCGCCTCTCACCTACACACAAACACACACACACACACTCACCCACAAGGCTGTCCCATGTACAGTGTGTTGTTGCTGAACTGGTCGCTGTCCATTTATTTATAACATGTTTACTTGACTTCTGTGCCGCGTTCAATGTGAGCGTATTCGGGCACGTTGACGTGTTCAGAGCCGCTGTTGAGAAACGCTCAGACCCGTACTTGTACTGCTACAGGTTTAATTGTATTTCTACATGAACTAATCTCACTTTTTTTTTTATATTAGACTAGATTGTGTGTGTGTGTGTGTGAATGAATATGCACAGGTTTGTGTGTGTGTGTGTGTGCGTGCATGCATGTCTGTGTATGCATATTCATTCATGAATAGATCTCTCTTATGTGAGCTAGTTGATCATAATCTCTATTTTCGAGAGACATGATGATTTTCCTTAACGACTGTTTGCTTGCAGCCATATGTTGTGCAAATGATGTTTATATAGAGTCATTAAATGATATGTGAATCAATGTGTTCCTCTGGGGTGGTGCAGGTGTGAGATTCTGTGTATTGACAGTCATGTTTTCTGCACGATGCAAGACAGTGTTTCACTTGGGGGTGGTGTTGTGAAGAGTCCAATCTATCTCCTTCTCAACCCGCTTACAGCTCCCATGGGTTTTGGCCAAAAAAGAAACTCTGGAATGGAGGGTTTTCATAAAGGTTGAACTTCTGTGCGGTGTGTGTACCGAACGCCAGCCAGTGACCATGTGCTCACAGGATTCTGTCACTAGACATTCCTGACAGGATTCTGTAACTAGACCTTCCTGACTGGATTCTGTCACTAGACCTTCCTGACAGGATTCTGTAACTAGACCTTCCTGACTGGATTCTGTCACTAGACCTTCCTGACAGGATTCTGTAACTAGACATTCCTGACAGGATTCTGTAACTAGACATTCCTAACAGGATTCTGTAACTAGACCTTCCTGACTGGATTCTGTCACTAGACCTTCCTGACAGGATTCTGTAACTAGACATTCCTGACAGGATTCTGTAACTAGACATTCCTAACAGGATTCTGTCACTAGACCTTCCTGACAGGATTCTGTCACTAGACCTTCCTAACAGGATTCTGTCACTAGACCTTCCTAACAGGATTCTGTCACTAGACCTTCCTGACTGGATTCTGTCACTAGACCTTCCTGACAGGATTCTGTCACTAGACCTTCCTGACTGGATTCTGTCACTAGACCTTCCTGACAGGATTCTGTCACTAGACCTTCCTGACAGGATTCTGTCACTAGACCTTCCTGACAGGATTCTGTCACTAGACCTTCCTGACAGGATTCTGTCACTAGACCTTCCTGACAGGATTCTGTCACTAGACCTTCCTGACAGGATTCTGTCACTAGACCTTCCTGACAGGATTCTGTCACTAGACCTTCCTGACAGGATTCTGTCACTAGACCTTCCTGACAGGATTCTGTCACTAGACCTTCCTGACAGGATTCTGTCACTAGACCTTCCTGACAGGATTCTGTCACTAGACCTTCCTGACAGGATTCTGTCACTAGACCTTCCTGACAGGATTCTGTCACTAGACCTTCCTGACAGGATTCTGTCACTAGACCTTCCTGACAGGATTCTGTCACTAGACCTTCCTGACAGGATTCTGTCACTAGACCTTCCTGACAGGATTCTGTCACTAGACCTTCCTGACAGGATTCTGTCACTAGACCTTCCTGACAGGATTCTGTCACTAGACCTTCCTGACAGGATTCTGTCACTAGACCTTCCTGACAGGATTCTGTCACTAGACCTTCCTGACAGGATTCTGTCACTAGACCTTCCTGACAGGATTCTGTCACTAGACCTTCCTGACAGGATTCTGTCACTAGACCTTCCTGACTGGATTCTGTCACTAGACCTTCCTGACTGGATTCTGTCACTAGACCTTCCTGACTGGATTCTGTCACTAGACCTTCCTGACTGGATTCTGTCACTAGACCTTCCTGACTGGATTCTGTCACTAGACCTTCCTGACTGGATTCTGTCACTAGACCTTCCTGACTGGATTCTGTCACTAGACCTTCCTGACTGGATTCTGTCACTAGACCTTCCTGACTGGATTCTGTCACTAGACCTTCCTGACTGGATTCTGTCACTAGACCTTCCTGACTGGATTCTGTCACTAGACCTTCCTGACTGGATTCTGTCACTAGACCTTCCTGACTGGATTCTGTCACTAGACCTTCCTGACTGGATTCTGTCACTAGACCTTCCTGACTGGATTCTGTCACTAGACCTTCCTGACTGGATTCTGTCACTAGACCTTCCTGACTGGATTCTGTCACTAGACCTTCCTGACTGGATTCTGTCACTAGACCTTCCTGACTGGATTCTGTCACTAGACCTTCCTGACTGGATTCTGTCACTAGACCTTCCTGACTGGATTCTGTCACTAGACCTTCCTGACTGGATTCTGTCACTAGACCTTCCTGACTGGATTCTGTCACTAGACCTTCCTGACTGGATTCTGTCACTAGACCTTCCTGACTGGATTCTGTCACTAGACCTTCCTGACTGGATTCTGTCACTAGACCTTCCTGACTGGATTCTGTCACTAGACCTTCCTGACTGGATTCTGTCACTAGACCTTCCTGACTGGATTCTGTCACTAGACCTTCCTGACTGGATTCTGTCACTAGACCTTCCTGACTGGATTCTGTCACTAGACCTTCCTGACTGGATTCTGTCACTAGACCTTCCTGACTGGATTCTGTCACTAGACCTTCCTGACTGGATTCTGTCACTAGACCTTCCTGACTGGATTCTGTCACTAGACCTTCCTGACAGGATTCTGTAACAAGTCTTCCGTTAAAGAATGTTTAAGGGAACACATCTTACAATTTTTTTTTTTTGAAGTGTTCCATTTTTATTTGGTCGCGTTGTAGATTTGTTTTTCCTCCTCATTATATCCTGATGCCTGTCCCTGTACTTGTGCTTGTTGGTCCCTGTGGCTATGTCTAGCAAGCCCCACTCTCATTCTGCTTTCCTGAAGAGAAAAATGTGCTCCGGGAGAAAATGTGCGTTGTGATTGTATAACATTTTTAAACCCAATTGCAGAGAGAACATCCTTTCATTGCAGTCAAAGATATGAGATTATAATCATTTTGCATATATATGCTTTTTATTTCTTAACTGTACAATTTGAGCCAGATAACAACTATTTTAAACAAGATATTTGATATGGCTTTGAGATACAGACTATACGAAATGCTTTTCGTTTTTTGCATTTGCATAGGTTGGGTAGTAGGCTAGAATATATATATTTTTTTTACATCAATAGCCTGAATGTCAATCCATAATTCATGACAATCCCTGGATGAATCTCAACATGCTTGATGCGACATTCTATTTCCACCATGTCATTAGTCACCTACACCTAGTGACAATCTGCAGGGCTTCCATACATGTTTGGACTCCTGTATTAACAAAATGTACCCATTGACTACTACACAATAACCTCTAAATGCCACATAAGCTTTGTTCAGCTGCCACAAACATTTCCTATCGAGAGTGTTGATATGGGTGCACACCTCTTATCCACAGCTCTTCATGAGAGTGGCTCCATTGCTAGAGTCTGGCACCAACAGCCCTGTACCTCAGCTTTTTATTTAGTGGCCGTGATGGAAGCTGCTGATTGTCTCTAAGAAAATGTAAATGATTGGAAACAATGTGCCCCCTCTAAATTATTTGAAAACCGTTGGTAGGTTCACCAAATCACATGATGGCTCGCGATCATACCCTGTCCATGTACAGAGATCGGAAACCAACGTGTAGCTTTTTCTATGACTGAACTACCACTGTAGCTTTTTAAGCATTTCAAATCCACCCGGATGATGAATTAACACTTAGATGGCCTTCGCTCAGGGTTGCTTCCTGTTCCTGACTTCAACTCTGATTGATGGAGGCTAGCTTGCACTTCTGTCATGACGCGCCTGACTATTCTTTGTTATTTCTGTGAAAAGGGATTGGGATAAGGGGCCATGGACTGGGTTGTGTGCGCACACTCACATCCACAAACATCAGGCCTTGGTGTTCTGGGGGAAGGCCAGATTGAGGGGCCTGTTTTGGAAGTGAGTTGATCATTTGACCGCTGTGTGAAGCAGGCCTGTTCTGACAAGGTTTTCAGTGTCGGTCCCTCATGTTACGTCTGAGCAGCCTCGGTTATCAGTGCAAACCTGCCTACATAAATGAAGGGCGAAGCAGCTGGAGAGGCACTGCTCAATGTCAGTTTGCGCGCGTTTGTGTGTGGGGTGCATCTGTGGGGGTATGTGAGGTGTCTGTGTGTCTTTGTGTGTGTGTGTGTGTGTGGGGGGGGGGGTGCATGCGTGTTTGTGGGTACGTGTGTGTGATTCTGTGTGTGGGAGACTGGCCAAGGCAATTAGTGAATGAAAAGCCTGTTGTTTCAGGTAATGCCTCTGTTGACAAACTGGACATGTGGGTACACACACCGACGCTTTACAACGCTCCCAACCCCTTCTCCAGTTGCCCGCTGTACAGAGGGTTCCCGCTTTCCCTAAAAGCAGCTCTCAGTTTTCTCTTTCAGTGACTGACAATCCCTTGCTCTCCACCAGGCCTTGGGGCGAACGAGGGGGCTTTGTTAACTGCATTGATACCCAGCCTGCTTACTTCCTCTCTCTCTTTCTCCATTCACTTCCTTTCTTCCCGCTGTGAGGTAGAGACCCTCTTGGATAGATTATGAGAGGAAGAAAGAACACAAAAAAAACAGTGAAAGAAGTGGATAGAGAGGTAGGCAGGGGAGGGAAGATGGGGCGGGGGGGATATTGATGTGTAGTGTCCTTGGAAGTTAAAGAGAGGAAGTAAGAAAGTGAGAGGTCAGGAGCAGGAGAGGGAGGGAGTGGTGATGGAGAGATTGGCAAGGTAGAATGAGAGGGGGTGTTGGACCAGGGGGGTGTTTAGAGAAGGGGGGTGGGGGGCGTGGAGGGTGGGGGGGTAAGGAGGGGGCGTGGAAGGAGGGAGGGGGGGCATGCAGGGAGTGTTGAAACATAGGGGTAGGTGCAGGAGAGACACGGGGAGGTGCGGGGGAGAATGGGAGGTGCGGGGGAGAAGGGGAGGTGCGGGAGAGTTCTGTGTTCACTGCTGCCGACCAATCAGATGATATGGCGATCAGACTTTAGATTACACCGTTATTTTGAGACTTACTGTGTGTATTTACACAAACTGGCACACACAGGGTTTTCTTCTAGAAACCTGTTAGGTGACTGACACACACACACACACACACACACACACACGCACTCACACACACAAAGGCTCATTTTATATGCGAGTTTGGCATTAATGCCTTTTATGTTGTTTATCTTGTAGAAAAAGAATGCTAGCTTAGCCTAAATACTGAAAAGGAACTGCTAGATTGTCAAGTTGTAAGCAGTTGTGCTAGATAGCAACTTCCTCTGAACAACACACAGGGCCATGATGTCATTCTGGAGTTCATCTGACTTTGGGGAAAAACAGAAAGGTCTTCATTGAAAGCCTTTGTCATGAAAAAAACGCACGCACAGACAGGAACAGAGTATTATTCATGCAATATTTTGCTGTTCTTGTTGTTTCATGTAACGCATACTTTGATGTCGTTCTGTTCTGATACGGTTCTGCTAAGGGGAATATGTGTTGTGGTATGCCCGTCATACCAGTGCTGAGAGCCTTTACTATGCCTGACACAACGCGGAGTGCCTGGGTATAGTCCTTAGCTGTGAATACATTGGCAGTATAACACAAACTACAGATGTTAGACCATGTCAGTTTCTGTGTTACTCTGTCTCATACACAATGGGTTTCAGGCAGTTAGCTGTCAGGGTTTGAACCACAAGATTAGAATATTATATGTTACGTGATTAACATGTTATCAATCTAAAAATATCGAATTTATTTTATGAAGACCTTTTCACGGCAGCAGTTGTCTCAAAGTCCTTATTATGTTCTGTTCTGTACCCTACTGTACTGCATGGTACTGTACTCTACTGTACTTTATTGTACTGTATGGTACTGTACTGCATGGTACTGTACTCTATTGTACTGTATGGTACTGTACTGCATGGTACTGTACTCTATTGTACTGTATGGTACTGTACTGCATGGTACTGTACTCTACTGTACTCTATTGTACTCTATGGTACTGTACTCTATTGTACTGTACTCTATTGTACTGTACTCTATTGTACTGTACGGTACTGTACTGTACTCTACTGTACTCTATTGTACTGTACTCTATTGTACTGTACGGTACTGTACTGTACACAACTGTACTGTATGGTACTGTACTCTATTGTACTGTACTGAATAGTACTGTACTGTACGGTACTGTACTGTATGGTACTGTACTCTACTTTACTCTGTTGTACTCTGTGGTACTCTACTGTGTGGTACTCTACTGTATGGTACTCTACTGTATGGTACTGTACGGTACTGTACTGCATGGTACTGTACTCAACTGTACTGTATGGTACTATACTACTCTATTGTACTCTATGGTACTGTACTATATGGTACTGTACTGTGTGGTACTGTACTGTACTCTACTGCATGGTACTGTACTCTACTGCATGGTACTGCATTCTACTGCATGGTACTGTACTCTACTGTACTGCATTGTAAAAAAGAACAGTTGATTTTCGCCTCAACTCACCACTGTTTCTCCTCTGCCTCAGCCTCTCCAGATTGATGACAACTTCTGTGGTCAGGACTTTAATCAGCCACTGGGTGGGACCAGCACCATAGAAGGAATACCGCTCTTCATCGACAAAGACGACGGCATGACCTCCGTTGCCGCTTACGATTACCGCGGTAATACAGTGGCCTTTGCCGGCACGCGCAATGGCAGGATGAAGAAGGTAAGAACTAATGTATCTTGTTTTTGTTTGTTTCTGCTGAAGGAAAAGGAAATGCTGTTGGTCAGGGTTGTTTCAGTGGGATGTCAGCCATTTTGTATTTATATGCTTTTTGTGGTTTGTGCTGCTGTTGCACATCTCTTACCTGCTGGATTAGGCTGTGTTCTGTTGCACCTCTCTAGCCTGCTGGATTAGGCTGTGTTCTGTTGCACCTCTCTAGCCTGCTGGATTAGGCTGTGTTCTGTTGCACATCTCTAGCCTGCTGGATTAGGCTGTGTTCTGTTGCACATCTCTATCCTACTGGATTAGACTGTGTTCTTTTGTACATTAATAAACCACATCATCTACTGCATTACACTTTGCTTTGTTGGACTTGGCATTTTCACATTTTGTCATGATTATCATTTGAAAGAGGAAGTTGTTCCGTTGTGGTTTATTAATGTCATATGATTTTTCATGACTATGCTTCTGAGAAATGTGAAGTAGCAAGTATGGTTTTTTCATAAAAGCTGACTGTGATATACTGCGTCCGTTCTCATTGCTGTAATCCCCATGCATTTTTTTAATGGCTCCTCATTCTACAGGTGGTGAATTTCAATTGACTGTGGTCATATAGGTTTATGCATCTAGCCTCAAACCCTGAAGTGTCAAATGGATTTATACTTGATATAAAACTAGCGTTTTAAAATGACTTAATGAACAATGTACACTGACCCTTAGGGTGAAAGCTAAATGTTGTCTGGGTGTTAGCTACCAGAATATTTAGTGTAAGACCCAGGGGGATTATTTCTGCTGCTGTAGTTATTTTTTGGTTGGGTGCTTGCAGGGTGCCTGTCTGGTGATTGTGGGGTGATTTTCGAGGGAATTGTGGGGGAATTGTTTGCTGAAGGTTCATGATGGTTTGACAGACCCTAATACTTCAATTGATATCCCGGGCGTATATTTTGTTTCAGTTACTGAGCCTGAAATCTGTTTGCATTTATTTTGCTCAGTAATCCTGAAAAGACCATTTTGACCAGTATTAAAATATCAAATCCATTTCAGCTCGGAGTTGCAAAGACTCCGTTTCCTATCATACATTACTTCACAGTTCAACACACATCGTTGGCCCTGTAGTCTTTCTGCCTCACTTTCAATGTTTGTTCTGGGCACAAAATCTGACTTTTTGGATATTCTATTCATGACTAAGAAAAGACTACACTGAACAACTTAAAAATGAAGAATCATATTTGTTTCAGCCACCATATGATATATTTTATTCCATGAGGAAGTGAAATGTTTTCAACCACGTGCTTTTACTGACTTTTTGGGTGTTTTAGGTCTAACTATACTCATGAGGACCAAATGTTCCAATGAGTAAAAAAAGAAAAAATCTGACCTATGGGCGACCTTTTGCCGGACCCCATGAGGCAAAAGTTAATTTCCGTCTCAAGGTTTAGGTTTAGGGTCAAACTTACAATTCATTTTATAGTTAGAATTGGGGTTTCTTTAAGGTCCAGGCGTTGTTGGTTAAGTTTAGGGTTAAGGTTAGGCATTACATCTAGGTAAATTGTAGGCATAAATGTTACTTTATTGAGGTTAAGGTTAAGATTAGGGCAAGGGAGCATGCAATTTCAATTTTCTGGTCCCCATGAGGATAGCTAAACAAACTTGTCTGTTTGTGTGTGACAGCACAATAAAGTTTTGACTAAGAATCAGCACTGTGCATTTTGTCATTGTGACACATTCACTTATTTTTGGCAGTTGTTTTTTTATTGTGTGTGTGTGTGTGTCAAAATAAAACAAAAACCTTGTTGCTGTGTCCTCTAGTGGTCTGTATCCTCCTCCTTCAGTGGTTTGTATCCTCCTCTTCGGTGGTCTGTATCCTCCTCCTTCAGTGGTCTGTGTACTCCTCCTTCTGTGGTCTGTGTACTCCTCCTTCAGTGGTCTGTGTACTCCTCCTTCAGTGGTCTGTGTACTCCTCCTTTAGTGGTCTGCGTACTCCTCCTTTAGTGGTCTGCGTCCTCCTCTTCAGTGGTCTGTATACTCCTCTTCAGTGGTCTGTATCCTCCTCTTCAGTGCTCTGCCCGTAGGCCCCTTTTCTCACAACACATTTTATTCTGATGTGAAAAACCTCTTTGGGGCCATTAAGAAATCCAGCTGATATTTCAGAGACATCACCAAACGCCACACGTTTCTCTCTACTACTAATTCTCTGTGTGTCTTAGTGTTTACCCTCTGGTTCTTTCTGCCTACACCAGACCTGCTGTCTGGACCTCTGACTGCTTGGCTTTGAAAATCCAAATGACATTTCCTCCTGAGGTGTTGGCCTGCTGCTCCCTCTATAACCTCTCTGATTATTATTGGACTCTGCTGGTCACCTTTGAACTTTAAACCTCCTGAATAACCGTCTGGCCTTAATGGCCATGCTTTCATCTAATCTCCATCCGGCACAGCCAGGAGACGAAACGCCAGGGTGTGTGTGTGTGTGTGTGTGTGTGTTTGTCTGCACTAGACTTCACTATAAACGTTATTGTGGCAGTGTGCAGCTTCAGAGAGACTGGCAGGCTGAGGGAGAGACTGGCAGGCTGAGGGAGAGACTGACAGGCTGAGGGAGAGACTGGCAGGCTGAGGGAGAGACTGGCAGGCTGAGGGAGAGACTGACAGGCTGAGGGAGAGACTGGCAGGCTGAGGGAGAGACTGGCAGGCTGAGGGAGAGACTGGCAGGCTGAGGGAGAGACTGGCAGGCTGAGGGAGAGACTGGCAGGCTGAGGGAGAGACTGGCAGGCTGAGGGAGAGACTGGCAGGCTGAGGGAGATACAGTCACAGACACTCTGACAAACTGACTGAGAGAGAGACAGACAGACTGACTGACGGAGAGAGAGACAGACAGACTGACTGACGGAGAGAGAGACAGACAGACTGACTGACGGAGAGAGAGACAGACACACTGACTGACGGAGAGAGAGACAGACAGACTGACTGACGGAGAGAGACACAGACAGACTGACTGACGGAGAGAGACACAGACAGACTGACTGACGGAGAGAGACACAGACTGACTGACGGAGAGAGACACAGACTGACTGACTGAGTCTCCCCCTTCTACCCCAGTACAAATACAGCCCCTGCCTTCCCACCCCCAACAAATGCTGGTATAAACCGAGTAGTTGTTGGAGTTTGTATAGACCATTTGTTTTTTTTCAGTGCCCTCTCCTGCATGACATCTCAGACATAAAGGAGATGTGTCTGGGATGATCCTATATCATTTGAATAGTGTAATCTGTGTAGGATCACAAACCGTATAAGACAGTATCTGGAGTTGAGGAGCAGATACTGATTTATTCCAGGCTATCCAGCCCGTCTGCTTAACTGATCATTTTGGAGGTGACTGTGTTGATGTACATTCAATGCTCAGGTTTTCTACATCACTGTTTCTGCATATTGGTTATTGATTTGGACACCTATAAACTCTGTTTTGACACAACTATCCATCAATATTTTGTAAACAAGAAGCAATACTTTGTAAACAGAATAATTTCTGACTTCAGTTTTAGGAATATAAATTGAACATTAACATACATTCCCTATTGTGTCGTAGTTAATCTCTGTCAGTGCCTCCATCCTGTTGTTAGCATAGCGTTAGCATTCTCCACCTGTTTCACCAGAGGGGATATAACTCCCATCTGCTTCGTGGCTACTATGCCAGGAGAGGCCCGCCGTGCCATTTTGTGCCCATTATGCCAACGCCAGCCATGCCAGACCCAGGTTGTCCTTCACATTGTACAACAGATAACTTGGGAAAAGTCTTTGATGTTTTTGTGTCAATAGCCGTCATCTTTGTTTACACCCAACTGTGATGGCTTGGCTCATAAAAACATGTTAGAATTAGACATATATGCCCATTTTAAAAATGGCAGAATATGCACTCAACGTCTATAAAACAGGTCTATTGTATTATTCTTTAAGACACTGTATAATGGGCCTGTGAGTCACTAATACATGCTATAATGATTGCTAGATGTAGGTCCTGCAAGCATTATAAACATGAGTAGGTGGGCCAAAACCAATATCTGTTTGTCCTGACATAATGGCTGGGTCAGAATACACACAGATCTGTCCTGATATAATGGGTGGGCCAGAGCACACACAGATCTGTCCTGACATAATCGATGGGCCAGAACCAATATCTATCTGTACTGACATAATGGGTAGGCCAGAAGCAACATTCATCTGTCCTGACATAATGGGTGGGCCAGAACCAACATCTATATGTCTTGACATAATGAGTGGGCCAGAATCTACATCTGTGTATTCTGACATAATGGGTGGGCCAGAACCAACATCTATATGTCCTGACGTCATGGGTGGGCCAGAACCAACATCTATATGTCCTGACGTCATGGGTGGGCCAGAACCAACATCTATCTGTCCTGACATAATGGGTTGGCCAGAACCAACATCTATCTGTCCTGACATAATGGGTTGGCCAAAACCAACATCTATCTGTCCTGACATAATGGATGGGCCAGAACCAACGTCTATCTGTCCTGACATTTTTGGACGATGACCAGGCCGATCCAAAAAATCAGTCCCAGTTCCACAGAACTGTTGGAACTTTTGCGTTCGCATCCATTTGATGTTACAGTCCAGCACTCATTTTATACTGTTGCTTTAATTGTTAATTGCATTATAATGCTAGTCAACTGGGTCAGTACATTTCTTTTGGTATACAGTTTATACTTTTTTTGTGATGTAATTTTTTTTTTAATAGCAGTTGGCTAATGTGCTATTGAGTAAATACATGTGCAGTGTAGAATTAAGTAATTAAGCAGCCACTCTTATTCCAAGCGACTTAAAGTAGTGTTTGCATATTATTATTTTTTATTACCAGCTGAGCAACGTGGGACTGCTTATGAATCCAATGTAAACCTTTTGAAAGTGCCTGTCCTTACTGTGAGGTCAGCTGGTGTGTGAGTAAAGTCATTCATTCCCTCTCCCTACGTCACCCCGGGAGAAAGACCGAGCCGCAGACCAAGGAGATCCAGAATACGACTGTTGCTGAAAAGACCGATGTATAGCCAGTTCTGTTGTTGTATTTACAGAGAGGAGAGTCGCAGCATTCTCTATATTTATTTTTGAACTGCTAGTATGTAGTTCAAGGCAACCCTTCACATTGGGACTAGGCTGTAGTACATGGTTTTGGTGTGAAGACCAAATGTCTACATCAACTAGTGCTTGAAGGTTGTTGTAGGGCATCGCATTTTCTGATAGCCATGTGAGCTAATTTATTAGTCTATCTAGCGACATGATCATGTTAGCAATCTGCTGGCAAAGTGTTTGGAGTTCCCACTTCATCAGGTGAATAATGAAGACCGGACCAGTATGCACAAAGAATGCAATCTGATAAATGTTGGATCCTATTTTCGATTGTGTGCACACCATTGTATTAATAATGCATTCCCAGGATGTGTTAGATGGAATAGCTTCCATTTGTATTCATAGGAACCATCTCTGTTGTCTTACTTGGCACTGGGAGAAATGGTCCACTGGCTACTGTAGATAGTCTACAAAAAGAATGCCACAAAACGACACCTCACATTTGTCTTGGCTAGCCTACTGTAGACATCAATATTTCTTCTTTTTAAATGCAGTTTGTATTAAAGGGGCAACGTCCTAGCTTGAGAGGCAAGCCTGGTCCTTCCGACAGAGACAGGTCAGAGACCAGGCCGGTTCCTTCCGTCTGAGACATTTGAATGTTCAGGTGTGCTGCAGAGGTTATCGATGTGAAATAATGTGTGTATATTTGTGTGTATGTACAGCTCCGGGAATAAATTAAGAGACCACGGCACCTTTTTCTTTCCTTTCCAAAAAAAGTCGAAAAGGAAAGTTTTGAGTGAGTAACAGAAGCGTCCAGTAGTCTCATAATTTGAACCCTTCTGTTACTCACTCAAAACCTTCCTTTACAACTTTTTTGGAAAGGAAAGAAAAAGGTGCCGTGGTCTCTTAATTTTTCCGGAGCTCTATGTGTGTGTGGGTGAGACTTTTCTTCTTGGTTATTGGTATTCCAGAAGGACCGATGTAGCCATGAGCTGTGTGTGTGTGTGTGTGTGTCAGAGGCTAATTGACTGATCATTGTTATTCCACAGGCGAATAATGGTGTGTGTGTGTGTCTGTGTGTGTTAGGCAGGCCGAGAATTGGCAGACTGGCATCCCCCCCACCCCCCCACCCCCCCACAGGCACAGTAATGATGTGACAGACCCCACCTGGCGACGCCCCCCCTTCTCACCCAGATGGGACCTCACCCTCCAGTGGTAGCAGTGGGGGTGAGGGGAAGGATTATGGAGGCCAGGGTGTGTGTGTGTGTGGCAGGGTCTGCTCTGGCTCCCGTGTGTTTGCCAGAGTGGCCAGCAGCCGTCTCTCAGTATGCTTCCTCCACCCGGGGGAGTAGGTCTGGGCAGTCCACACACAGCCCCTCTCCACCCCTCATCTTACTGCCATCTCTCCTTGGTTCCCCTGCTGGTTTTTCCTCCCTCCTTTTGTCTCCTGTGTGTTTGTCTCTGTTTCAGCTCTGTCTGTTTACACGGAGCCTGGTCCAGCACATTGTTTAGGGAGTGACTGAGTTAACTGTCGTCTTCTCTCTCGCTCTCTCTCTTTTTCCCTCTATCTTTCTCCTTCCCCTCCCTCTCTTTCTCTCTTTCTCTCTCCTTCCCCTCCCTCTCTCTCTCTCTCCCTCTCTCCTTCCTCTTTGTTTGTCTGTGTGTGTGTGTCTGTGTCTGTGCGCACGTGAGTCCGTCCGTCTCTGTGCACGCGTGCGTCCGTCCGTCTCTGTGCGTGCGTGGGTCTCTGTGTGCGTCCGTGTGTTCCCATCGGCAGTGTGAGCTGAGGTCTGGGCTGTAGCACAAATGATTTAATTTTCAGCACCAGATGAGGGAGGGAGAGAAGAGACAGACGCACAAAAAGCCTCCTTCAAGAGTTAAACTGACCAAAGCATCCTGTGTTCAGTCTGATTGGCTAATTTTCAGGGCAGTTGAGTCTGGTTGGCTGATGTACAGGGCAGTTGAGTCTGGTTGGCTGATGTACAGGGCAGTTGAGTCTGGTTGGCTGATGTACAGGGCAGTTGAGTCTGGTTGGCTGATGTACAGGGCAGTTGAGTCAGGTTGGCTGATGTACAGGGCAGTTGGGTCTGGTTGGCTGATGTACAGGGCAGTTGAGTCTGGTTGGCTGATGTACAGGGCAGTTGGGTCTGGTTGGCTGATGATCTGTGGAACAGCAGCAGTGAAGATCCAATATAAAGAACATCCCTTACAGACGACTGCAATTCACACACACAATTCTATGAATTTTAAACGCACGTACAAAACGGGAAAAGTTAGCCTGCGGAGACGTGAATTAACATTAGCTACTTTAAAATGAACAAACACAAATATATCCTGTCCACATTGCAGTCATGACACACGGAGCTATATATGGGTCTGTGCATTCACCTCAGGGAAAATGAACCCTGCCGATACATTGTCCCTCGCTGACAGTATTTGGCTGTCCTAGCCTCCCCTCCATATAGCCTGGCTACAAAGCCAACCTGCTATGCCTGTGTCATATGTTTCACACTGCTAATGCTCGGAGCCGTCACATCTGTACTCCAGGAACCCTGTGTGTGTGTGTGTGTGTGTGTGTCTCCATGTTGCTGAAGCATGGGGCTTTTAATTAGCTCAAATCAATGCTGCCCAAGTATGCTATGCGGCCTGCCATCTGTTTTCAAGCCAGCCTGTCTACCTTTTCTGGAGGTACTGTAACAAAACACACTATGTAGAGCGGTGTTCCCTGTGTGCTCAGAAGGAAGCTGAAACTTATTCTATGGATTGTTTCTCTCTCTCTCACAAGTGTGCACACACACAGACACACACACACACACACACACATGCCTTAAGCATTATTTGTTTGATTCAGACAAACCTCTCTGGATTGCTTTGTATCTGCATGTATTCTCAAATATATATGTCTCTGTGTCTGTGTCTGTCTGTGTCTGTCTGTGTCTGTCTGTGTCTGTCTGTGTCTGTCTGTGTCTGTCTGTGTCTGTCTGTGTCTGTCTGTGTCTGTCTGTGTCTGTCTGTGTCTGTCTGTGTCTGTGTCTTTCTGTGTGTGTGTGTGTGTGTGTGTGTCTGTCTCTTTCTGTGTGTGTCTGTCTCTTTCTGTGTGTGTCTGTCTCTTTCTGTGTGTGTCTGTCTCTTTCTGTGTGTGTCTGTCTCTTTCTGTGTGTGTCTGTCTCTTTCTGTGTGTGTCTGTCTCTTTCTGTGTGTGTCTGTCTCTTTCTGTGTGTGTCTGTCTCTTTCTGTGTGTGTCTGTCTCTTTCTGTGTGTGTCTGTCTCTTTCTGTGTGTGTCTGTCTCTTTCTGTGTGTGTCTGTCTCTTTCTGTGTGTCTGTCTGTCTCTTTCTGTGTGTGTCTGTCTGTCTCTTTCTGTGTGTGTCTGTCTGTCTCTTTCTGTGTGTGTCTGTCTGCCTCTTTTTGTGTGTGTCTGCCTCTTTTTGTGTGTGTCTGTCTCTTTTTGTGTGTGTCTGTCTCTTTCTGTGTGTGTCTGTCTGTCTCTTTCTGTGTGTGTCTGTCTGTCTCTTTCTGTGTGTGTCTGTCTGTCTCTTTCTGTGTGTGTCTGTCTGTCTCTTTCTGTGTGTGTCTGTCTGTCTCTTTCTGTGTGTGTCTGTGTGTCTCTTTCTGTGTGTGTCTGTGTGTGTCTCTCTGTCTGTGTGTGTCTGTGTGTGCGTGTGTGCGTGTGTGCGTGTGTGCGTGTGTGCGTGTGTGCGTGTGCGCGTGTGTGTGTAGGGCAGAGATGGCTCTAGCTGAGCAGCCCCAGAAATAGCCTGATCTTAGAGGAGTGGAGGGTTATTCTCTTCCCCGTCCCCTGACTCTGGGATGCCTCCTCCATCCCACCCTACTTTCCTGTCATCTGGCCATTCTCTTTCTTTTCCTCCTCTCTCTTTCTCTTTCTCTTCCTGTCATCTGGCCATTTTCTTTCTTTCTCTCTCTTTCTCTTTCTCTTCCTGTCATCTGGCCATTTTCTTTCTTTCTCTCTCTTTCTCTTTCTCTTCCTGTCATCTGGCCATTCTCTTTCTTTCTCTCCTCTCTTTCTCTTCCTGTCGATCTCATACATTATCTCGGTCTTTCCTTCGTCCCTGCCACCCCCCTCCCTTTCTTTCTCTCCATAGTTTCTCATTGCGTCTCTCTCCCTCTCCCCGTCTCTCTGTCTCCCCCGTCTCTCTCTCACCCTCTCCTTTGATCAGAGATGTCTCTGTGCGCCAGATAACAGGCAGAATGAGAGTGAGTGGGAACAGCAGTGCGATGCAGCCCTCCGTTCTCATCATTTAGTTCCATTAAGGAGAAGGCTTTCTGACACATAGCTAGGCATGAATGCCCACGCACACACACACACACACACACACATTCACATTGTGCACACATGCAGACATATACACACAACCCACAGAGAGAGACATATGCATGAACATAAAAGAGGTTTATAAACAGAGGAGTGAACACACACACACACCCACGCGCAGGAGACTTGGCTAGGCCCATTGGAGTGTCATTAATGAGGCCTCGTCTAACTGGCTTTAACAGTTCGAGACATTGAAAGACCATTAAACCGTGTGTCTCCCACACGGTACCTTCCAGACCATTCTCTGGAGGCTTGCATGGGTCTGTACAGAACGCTGTGTAGTTGCAAGTCCTGGCACCCTTGTTTAGCATAGCTTCTAGAGCGGTGTGTGACAAAAGTAAAGCTTCTCCTTTCAGAGAGAAGCACTGCAAGGGTTATTTTTTTAAACTGAAGAGAGAGAGAGATGTCGAGACTGAGAGGAGATGGAGAGAGAGATTGCGGCATGGGTAAATAATGGATGGTTTAGTGAAAAAAAACATTTTTGTTAAAAAGAGGTTAAAAGATTGTGACACTAGATTGGGGCCCAGTTGTTTGCCAGAAATAACCCAGAACAGAGGAGGTCATTGGAGCTGGAAATGTGTGGAATTGTAAAAGGTCAAAGATTTAGTTTGTTACATGTTTATCTGATGGGCTTGGAGTTGCATTGGTGAGCCATATTTTTCTTTTGCATTCATTTTATTGGTGGTTTTATTTTGTAGGTACTGTAGTAGAATTACTGACCTGCTGTACATAGGGAGGTACCACACACACTTAAGTAATTAGCTTTTCCCACCGCAGCTCAGAGTATATTCTGTGACTAAGAATAGCCCTGAAATCAGATGACTTTGCCTACATTGCTTGTAGCGTGACTTAAGCTCTTAAGACTAGCAACTTGACATTGTAACTTTACAAACACACACACCTGCTAGATAAGCTTGTTTGATCCGTCTCTTTGTGCTTGTATGTTGTAGTTAAGATCTGCTGCTGATTACAGGCCTACAATACACATTTAGCACACACTTTAACACTGCCAAACTGTCACACTAGATTTTGCACACCTTAACACTACACACATACTGTGCTTTAACATTTTCCCAATCCCTGTTACACTGCAGACACACTAACATCCCCTCAATCCCTGTTACACTGCAGACACACTCTAACATCCCCTCAATCCCTGTTACACTGCAGACTCGCCGTAACGTCCCCTCAATCCCTGTTACACTGCAAACTCACTGTAACGTCCCCTCAATCCCTGTTACACTGCAGACTCACCTTAACGTCCCCTCAATCCCTGTTACACTACAGACATACTAACATCCCCTCAATCCCTGTTACACTGCAGACTCGCCGTAACATCCCCTCAATCCCTGTTACACTGCAGACTCACTGTAACGTCCCCTCAATCCCTGTTACACTACAGACATACTAACATCCCCTCAATCCCTATTACACTGCAGACACACTAACATCCCCTCAATCCCTGTTACACTGCAGACTCGCCGTAACATCCCCTCAATCCCTGTTACACTGCAAACTCACTGTAACGTCCCCTCAATCCCTGTTACACTGCAGATTCGCCATAACATCCCCTCAATCCCTGTTACACTGCAGTCTCGCCGTAACGTCCCCTCAATCCCTGTTACACTGCAGACTCACCGTAACATCCCCTCAATCCCTGTTACACTGCAGATTTGCCGTAACGTCCCCTCAATCCCTGTTACACTGCAGAATTGCCGTAACGTCCCCTCAATCCCTGTTACACTGCAAACTCACTGTAACGTCCCCTCAATCCCTGTTACACTGCAGACTCACCGTAACGTCCCCTCAATCTCTGTTACACTGCAGACTCACCGTAACGTCCCCTCAATCCCTGTTACACTGCAGACACACTGTTACATCCCCTCAATCCCTGTTACACTGCAGACTCACCTTAACGTCCCCTCAATCCCTGTTACACTACAGACATACTAACATCCCCTCAATCCCTGTTACACTGCAGACTCGCCGTAACATCCCCTCAATCCCTGTTACACTGCAGACTCACTGTAACGTCCCCTCAATCCCTGTTACACTACAGACATACTAACATCCCCTCAATCCCTATTACACTGCAGACACACTAACATCCCCTCAATCCCTGTTACACTGCAGACTCGCCGTAACATCCCCTCAATCCCTGTTACACTGCAAACTCACTGTAACGTCCCCTCAATCCCTGTTACACTGCAGACTCGCCATAACATCCCCTCAATCCCTGTTACACTGCAGTCTCGCCGAAACGTCCCCTCAATCCCTGTTACACTGCAGACTCACCGTAACATCCCCTCAATCCCTGTTACACTGCAGATTTGCCGTAACGTCCCCTCAATCCCTGTTACACTGCAGAATTGCCGTAACGTCCCCTCAATCCCTGTTACACTGCAAACTCACTGTAACGTCCCCTCAATCCCTGTTACACTGCAGACTCACCGTAACGTCCCCTCAATCTCTGTTACACTGCAGACTCACCGTAACGTCCCCTCAATTCCTGTTACACTGCAGACACACTGTTACATCCCCTCAATCCCTGTTACACTGCAGGCAAACCGTAACGTCCTCTCAATCCCTTTTAAACTATGGACTCATGCCCTGCCTTTGCATTCCATTCCTGTCTCACTGCCAGCACACAGTGACACGCTTTTAGTCCCTGTTACATCTGTCAAAACAGCTTCCAAAAGTCTCGCCAAGTCATGCCTCTAGGTTTGAAACCTCCATGCGAAGATTTTCCATCTTTAAGAAGCTAACAGACTATCCTTATCCTCCATTAACTGGAACAAGAGACCCTATAATCCTCCACTGATCAAATGATCACACTGAATGAATCTGAAGGCCAGACCATAGCCACTCAACGTGTGCTAATCTGAAGTGTGAAAACAGAAGACAGTTTGTGTCATCAGACAGTTAATATATGTGCTTGTCTTGTTCTTTATCATCTTCCTGGGTGAATTGAATGAATTAAGCTTATCGGATTACCTATCGCAGGGTTAATAGATTTTTAATATGTTCTTTTTTAATTAGTTCCTCTTTAGCAAGATGTAAGGTGATTAGCGTACACAAAGCAACCTAGCTAATGTTATTAGCCAAATTTGAAAGGCTGAGTTGGAATGAGTCAGGAGTTTATCATATCTGTCTCTGTCTCTATCTCTCTGTATCTATATCTCTCTGTATCTATATCTCTCTGTATCTATATCTCTCTGTATCTATATCTCTCTGTCTCTGTATCTCTCTGTCTCTGTATCTCTCTGTCTCTGTATCTCTCTGTCTCTGTATCTCTCTGTCTCTGTATCTCTCTGTCTCTATCTGTGTGTGTGTGTGTGTGTGTGTGTGTGTGTGTGTGTGTGTGTGTGTGTGTGTGTGTGTGTGTGTGTGTGTATGCACACTTTGTCCGTATTACTTGTTTCTATGGGTTGTGAGGGTGTGTGTTTTATTTCTAAGTCCTTGTTTGTTAGTGTGTGTGCGTGTCTCATGGTTGTCACATGCTATTGGGGTATCACCAGGCTACATCGTTCACATGGGACCATTTGTCCTGTCACATGGTTCTGGACCACACACACACACACACACATACACACTGTCTCACAAAGAGACGCACACAAACATAGTCGCGTGCAAGCGCTCAGACACAGACACATGCTTCCTGGAGAGCGGATGTGTTGGCTGGGAGCATTAGCAGTGGTCAGCTGCACTGTGGCCAGTGGTGTTTGCATTAGCTTTAGCTGCCTTAGCTGCAGGATATGAGTATTAATGTTAGCGTCATAATTAGTGGTGCAGATGGAGGCCTTTGGCCCCGTAATTAGATCAGCTGATCACGGAGGCCAGCCCCTGCCCCCAGTAACACAGGCCTTGATGATGACTCCCTTCCCCTGGTTCCCTCTGTATTTCGAATGGTACTCGGCACCCCGTCTTGTCGCTCTGACTGAAGGGGCCTTTTAGTTGTCTAGCGCCTCTCATTTTAGAAGGTTTGCGAGGGGAGAAACTGCTGAAGGTGACCGGGGCTTGTCTGGGCTTTACTGTGGAACCAACCTTGTATTGTGAACACTGGATGGATGTACTGTAGAATGAAGGCTGGTTGGGAGCTGTCTGTCCCCTTCTCTTGCTCTCCTTGTCCATCTGCTTTTCTCTCTTCTCCTTCCTTTTTCTTCCTTCTCTCTCCTCGGTGGTAATAGTCATGAGCGGACTGACTGGCTGATTGGTCCTTTTCCCTATAGGGTGGTTTTTGTTTCTCTCAGAATCTCTTCAGTTTATTTCTGTCACACTCATTGTTCGCTCACTCACTCTCTCTTTCTCACTCGATCTCAAATTCTCTTTCTGTCCAATTGCAGTGGATTTTTCTTTCTGTTGTTAATTAAGTTGTTTCCCCTTCTCTCAACCAGAATATTAGGGTTGTAGGCCATAAGTGTATGGACACACAGACACACACACACACACACACACACACACACACACGCAAGCAATATACCCAGAACCCATCCTCACGTCTTCTTAGAGTCTCAGTTACACTGGTTCTGTCTTGTCCCTCTGCAGCGGACACTGGTTCCGTCTTGTCCCTCTGCAGCGGACACTGGTTCCGTCTTGTCCCTCTGCAGCGGACACTGGTTCTGTCTTGTCCCTCTGCAGCGGACACTGGTTCTGTCTTGTCCCTCTGCAGCGGACACTGGTTCTGTCTTGTCCCTCTGCAGCGGACACTGGTTGTTTGGTCTGTGGAAGATCAGATCACAGTGAAAAATGACTGTCAAACTCCCATTTTGAGGGGAACACATATTTTTTTGGCACTTAAATATGGTGTTAATATCATATAGTGTTGTGTTCCCTAGTTGAGACTCCATGGTTGTATCTTTCATCTTGGCAGTTAGAGACCCCAGGTGATGGGGATTGTGACCTTACAAGACCCAGATGATGATGAGGTTTATGACCTCACAAGACCCAGATGATGAGGATTATGACCTCACAAGACCCAGATGATGATGAGCATTGTGACCTCACAAGACCCAGGTGATGATGAGGACTATGACCTCACAAGACCCAGATGATGAGGATTATGACCTCACTAGACCCAGATGATGATGAGCATTGTGACCTCACAAGACCCAGATGATGATGAGCATTGTGACCTCACAAGACCCAGGTGATGATGAGGATTGTGACCTCACAAGACCCAGGTGATGGTGAGGATTGTGACCTCACAAGACCCAGGTGATGGTGAGGATTGTGCCCTCACAAGACCCAGGTGATGATGAGGATTGTGCCCTCACAAGACCCAGGTGATGATGAGGATTGTGCCCTCACAAGACCCAGGTGATGATGAGCATTGTGACCTCACAAGACCCAGGTGATGATGAGGATTGTGACCTCACAAGACCCAGGTGATGGTGAGGATTGTGCCCTCACAAGACCCAGGTGATGGTGAGGATTGTGCCCTCACAAGACCCAGGTGACGATGAGGATTGACCTCACAAGACCCAGGTGATGATGAGGATTATGACTGCAAGACTCAAATGGAAATCTCAGTAATAGGAAATTAGTCATCTTCACTTTTCTTTACACAAAACATGTTTTGCATTTGGCTACCCTAGAAAGAAAATTCCTCCTTCAGGTCTTTGTGGCTGACCTTGGTTACATGTCTAAGGGAAGGTCACACTGCCTTATTAGTCAATGCTGTCTGCCTGAATCCTCTGTAGGAAGGAAGCCATTCGTCGTCTGTCAGGACAAAGCAAGGCCAGGAATCCTGTCTCCTCCAGCAGGAAGTACACACAGATGTTTTTCCTAAACAATATTTACAGAGGAGTGGATAACAGTGTTTCAGGGAAAAGGAATCGTGTTACTGATAATCTCTACAATAAGTCTGCCGTTGTACTGTTTTGTATTTAAAGCCATTTGGAATTGAATGACTATAGAGGAGGAAGGAGGAAAACAAATCACATGAGTTTGATTTGTTTTCCTTCTCCCTCCTCTGATTACCAGTCCATGCTGTCGTAACTGATTTCTTTGGGCAAATATGTAGCTTTTCAGTTGTTTCAAGTGTTTGCGAGTTGTTAAAATAATTAAAATGTACACAGTCAGTGAATGGTTTTGCATTCATTCTTGCCCTTTATCTGCAGCAGATTAATGAGTTCTTCCACCAATTTGAGAATAAAATCATCCAATGTTTATGCAGATTTTTTTTGGGTAGAACAAGCTATGTATGCTTGTGTACATTGAAGTCAGTGATATGTTTACTATAGTTTAATGAGGCGATACTTTTGATTTGGCTAAAATGTGACTTGAACATAAGGGCATTTTGTTTACTAAAATGGCTCACTGTTTTTGTCTTTTTAACAATAACTAGAATAAATCATTATTAAAATGATAAATTGAGACTAAAATGTGTGTGTGTAACGGTGTATGTGTAACGGTGTGTGTGTAACGGTGTGTGTGTAACGGTGTGTGTGTGTGTGTGTGTAATTGTATGTGTGTGTAATTGTGTGTGTAAATAAGTCAGAATGCAGCGGCAGCAGTCTTGCTCATTTGGTAAATCCCCAGTCTTGCATTTGTGTGTATTTGTCTAAATGTGTTTGTGTGTGTGTTTGATAGTTTAGTGTAGTGTGTATTCCTCTAGGGTCTTGTATGGAGCTGCAGTCAGCTTCCTCTCTGCTCTAAAGTGCTGATTACAATGACAAGCAATTTAGTCCCCACCTTAGAGACCACTTGGGCCTCCTCACTGCCCTCGATGTCTCAAAGGACACACACACACACTCACACACACTAAGTTAGCCCAAAGCTAATAAATCTTTCTGAAAGTCAGAACAATGCATCTGTGTGACTTCTCACAAACGTGGTATTTATACCTAAAAGTGTAGCCACGGTTCCCAGAATGCAGCATACTATTTTGAAATAACTGGTATTCCAGGCCTCCCATATTTCCTGGGGTCCCTCCATCGGACAGTCTGGCATCCATCTGTCTCTTAATCCCCGGTGACAAAACCCCAGGGTCCTTTAGAATACACCTGACCGTCGTCCTCGGGGCTCATTTTAGCGAAACATGTCGAGTTGTTTTCCAGTGGTAAAGATGGTTTCTGACTGGCCAAGTTTGGTTCGTATCTCCCATTTTGGTCCCGTTGCATTTCGTGAACCCTACCCAGGGTGAGGATTCAAGACGAGGATCCGCAAGGAGGATCTAAACCACTGGAAAACAGTTATATCACAGGAGACTATTGAGATGTTGCCCAGGGGTCTATATTTGTCTTTGTAACCCTATGAGGGGAGGATATCACAGTAGACTATTGAGACGTTGCCCAGGGGTCTATATTTGTCTTTGTAACCCTATGAGGGGAAGATATCACAGTAGACTATTGAGACGTTGCCCAGGGGTCTATATTTGTCTTTGTAACCCTATGAGGGGAAGATATCACAGTAGACTATTGAGACGTTGCCCAGGGGTCTATATTTCTTTGTAACCCTATGAGGGGAGGATATCACAGTAGACTATTGAGACGTTTCCCAGGGGTCTATATTTATCTTTCTGAACCTATGAGGGGAGGATATCACAGTAGACTATTGAGACGTTTCCCAGGGGTCTATATTTATCTTTCTGAACCTAAGGGTAATATGGCATGTAACCAAAGCTCAGAAACACCCTCTAGGATGAGACCCCGTCTACCCTTAAAGGTTTAGAAGCATGTACTTTAGACGTAATGAGCTTTCAATTGTACTCCAGATTAAAATGTCTGCTTGCTAATTGTTAGTGACCTCAAGGGCCATGGTTAGATCACAGATGGGTATGTGTTTGGCCTGTATGTCTGAAAGGGCATCTTAACACCGTTGAGGCATCTCCCTTTCTAAACACCGTTGAGGCAACACCCTTTCTAAACACAGTTGAGGCGACACCCTTTCTAAACACCGTTGAGGCAACACCCTTTCTAAACACCGTTGAGGCGACTCCCTTTCTAAACACCGTTGAGGCGACACCCTTTCTAAACACCGTTGAGGCAACACCCTTTCTAAACACAGTTGAGGCGACACCCTTTCTAAACACTGTTGAGGCCAACTCCCTTTCTAAACACTGTTGAGGCGACTCCCTTTCTAAACACCGTTGAGGCAACTCCCTTTCTAAACACCGTTGAGGCAACTCCCTTTCTAAACACCGTTGAGGCAACTCCTCCTTTCTAAACACCGTTGAGGCAACTCCTCCTTTCTAAACACCGTTGAGGCGACTCCCTTTCTAAACACCGTTGAGGCGACTCCCTTTCTAAACACCGTTGAGGCAACACCCTTTCTAAACACCGTTGAGGCAACTCCTCCTTTCTAAACACCGATGAGGCGACTCCCTTTCTAAACACCGTTGAGGCAACTCCTCCTTTCTAAACACCGTTGAGGCGACTCCCTTTTAAACACCGTTGAGGCAACTCCCTTTCTAAACACCGTTGAGGCAACTCCCTTTTAAACACCGTTGAGGCAACTCCTCCTTTCGAAACACCGTTGAGGCGACTCCCTTTTAAACACCGTTGAGGCAACTCCTCCTTTCTAAACACCGTTGAGGCAACTCCTCCTTTCTAAACACCGTTGAGGCAACTCCTCCTTTCTAAACACCGTTGAGGCGACTCCTCTGTCCTACCTGTTTAGAGTAATCCCTGTTAATACATTACTAATCATCATTTTGTCAGCGTATCAGTGGTTAAATCTTTTCCTTTACGCCTGTTTCTGTCCTGTACCCCTCTGAGCTGGGTTTATGTCAAGACGTAGCCACATTCTGTTTCTTAGGCCTCTTTCTCTTTCTGTCCTCCACACTGTCACTCCCCACTTTCTTTATCCCTCCTTCCTTCTCTCTCTCTCCCCCCATCTTTCTGTCCCTCCAGCTCCCTCTCTTTCTCATGCGTCGTCTCTGTCTCTTTGCCTTCTGTCTTCGGGTCAGGCTGTGAAATCTGTGAGGCCTGGTCTTGCCTGGTGGGTTGGGGGGGTGTTGAGTCTGTGCGTTCATGTAGCGTTGATATATTTTCACCTGTTTGAATCATCAGCTTGTCTGTGTGTGTTGGTCTGGTCGTCTCCGGGCCGGGCCTCAATCCCTGTACAGGGTTTTGTTGGTCCAACACCGCTCCACAACATGGCCCGTCCTAGAACCATTGGCCCCCATGTATCAGCACCTTTCACGGGCCTCTCCGACAAGGTGTTCTCCCAGCTCTCCTCTTCCTTCACATCCCCTCTCCCTTCCTCTCTTCCATTCCACCCTTCTCCTCTGAGAGAAACGGAGAACGCTCGAAGCCATGCACATTTGATAAAACGTTCCCGGAAAGTGGCTCTCCCACAGGGGGGAGAACTCACTCTCTGCCTGCTTCCCAAATGGCGCCCTGTGTACTTCTCTGAGCCCTTCTTCAGACCGGGGCCCGCAGTGTGTTCCCTTACGCCTCTGGTCAGAAATAGTGCGCTACGCTGGGAATAGGGGGGCTGTCTGGGCCCCCTCCTCAGGGATGGTTCAAGGTCTCGGCGTTGAGTGTTGACAGTTAATGGGGGGGCTGTTGGTGCTCTGTCCATGATGGAGTCTGTGGGATCTGGAGTGGTTCTCCAGGAAGGCCTGAAAGCCTAACCAGCCACCCCGGCAGATATGACACCACTGGGCAGGTGTGAGCCATGGCTTCACTTATGATATTCATGTAGCTTTTTGGGACGTGGTTTGGGACCACTTCATACCTCTTTTGGCTGAGCGAGCACGGATCACAAACATGATCTGCCAAACAGACCAACTGTGAGGGCCGACTTAGACCCTCCCCTCCACTCTCCTCCTGGCTTCTCTCTAGTCCTCTCCTCCTCCTGGTCCTAGATCTCTTATCTGCCCTGTGTCCCTCTGTCCCTGCACTTGTGATTTTGAACTAAATGTCAGCGGAACACACTGTCCGCATAAGTCAGGTGGATGTTCTTATCTACGTCCGTTTCCCTGCAAACTAACAACAAGCGGAAATGCCCGAATATGTCTCAGCTTTATTACGTTACAGGGAAATTATAGCTGCAGAGATATTTTTTCGCCCCCTTTTCCCAGGAGAGTAACTACAATGTCCCTTTTTTAAACACGTGCAATCCAGGCCATCTGTAATCATCTCTCTACTGTGAGGTAATAAGTATAATTTATTTAGATTGGAGAGCCTTTTAATATAGCGCTGTGAGTCATGATACTGGTGGTTAATAGGGGTGTGTTTGTATTTGGGGGTTGTGAGGGGGGCGTCTGGTTAGTTAATAGGAACCTGTGGTAACTTGTAAGGCTGTATCAGCTATCTAGAAGAACTGTGAGGAAATCTCCCTCTAATGTAGGATCCACACTGACTTAATCTAGAACCTAAAACAGCCACTGTGGCCAAACTATTTGAATAATCAAAGCTTTTTGAAGGAAGTGGAAATGATTGCATCAGGTTGACAAACTGATCAGAGGTCTCTGTTAAAGAACTAAGGGGTGTGTGTGTGTGTGTGTGTGTGTGTGTGGGGATCTATACAGCTGCTAAAACTTAATCAATGGCTGTAATTCTCTCTGTTGTACAACACCAGTTTAGCTTTGTGACTTTAATTGACACCAAGCAGTCCCAATCAATCTCCTGCTGTGTGTGTATATGTGCCCTTTGATGTCCTTGATTCAGAGTGTAATAACTGGCATGCATTTCCCCCCATCTGTCTCTCTCTCTGTCTGTCTCTGTCTCGCTCTCAGTCTGTCTCTCTCTCTGTCTCCATCTCTCTCCCTTTCATCTTACTCTTTCCTCATCTCTCATTTTCCCCTCTATCTCTCCCCCCCATCTGTCTCTCTCATCTCTCCCCTATGTCTCTCCATCTTTCTCTCTCCATCCAACCACTTCCCCCCCATTTCTCCCCCCGCCCACTCCCCCCCCCCCACACTTTCCCCCCATTTCCCCCCCATTGTTTTAAATGCTAAATGAGGGGTGTGGTATTTAACTATGTAATTACACGCGTCTGTGCCCAACCCATACCGTGTCCGTTCAGTGACTGGATCGAGCGGGCTCTACGTGGGACTTATGGAGGTGGTCTCGCTGAGATTCCCCTGCGGGTGCCGAGGCCTTGTTGGTATTGTTACTTTTGCCTCATTTGGCTTTGTGAACTTGCTTTCACTGTTATGCCTGCAAGCCCACGTGTGTGTGTGTGTGTGTGAGAAAACTTGGATCAGTGTGTGTCTATTCACACAGGTGTCAGTGGCGTGGCCTTTCTGTCATTGCTGATGTCCCTCTTCTTTAGCGAGAGATCGTTTAACATCACATTGGTGTCTTGAACCTCTTTCTCTCCCTCTAAAATCATTTTATTTTCACTGTTAATAGGGCCTCAGCTTTCAAGCGGTTGTGTATATATCCCCCCCCAAATCAGATGTGACTTGTCTTTGGGGCCAGTGGCGGTGCAGGATAACTGTGCTGTACTGTTCGATTGGACCTCTGTCCCTATGTTGCATCGTTGCCATGATCACTAACATTCTATTTTTGCAAATTCTATTAAGAATAGCCAGCGGTGCTAACTTTAGCATGCTAAAATTTGTTGTAATTCTTCAGAGGCTGTCTTGAGCTTTCAAGCCCTTGTAATGCACTCTAGTCCAAAGCAACATCATCTCCCACGGAGGAAGCATTGAGGAGAGTTCTCAGTTGGCCGTTAGCCCCAAAAGACATGTTCCGAACGTGTTGTGGCATGTCGTTACGGCACAAGGCCAGAGGGGTGTTGTTTTGCCTCTAAACCACACCCCTTATTTCAAGGAACAATTAAATGCTTTGTCTGGATACAACACTTTCACTAGGTGGCTTTCAAATATAAATCTGTTGCCAAAAGAATTTCAGCAGTAAAATGACCTGTGTTATATAGTCTTATATACCTCCGCTTTCAACCAGTCAGCATTCAGAGTTCCGACCACCCAGTTCATAATATTTTCTGCAAACTTTTTCTATACACTATTTGGAAGTGTTATATTTAATATCATGAATTTTTAATTTGACCATGTTTAAATAAATAGGGATTTTGTCTTTTCTTTATCCTGAAACTAATACTAGCCACCTTGTCCTCAGGACAAACTGTTATCTGAGCCAATCTTGTTTGTGCGTGGGTGTATTGCCATGGCTACCGACTAAACCTACCTGAGGTGAACGGAGCATCTGTCTTCCACCTGGTAACCCCAGCTGCTGTCCAACCTCTGCATACCTGTACTGCCCTGTCTGTGTGCGTCTCTGTGTGTCTCTCCCTCTGTGTGTTTGTGTGTGAGCGCCTCCGCTGTCCAAATAATCTTCAAAGGGAGCCGTGTCTGGTCCAAGTCTGGAATCCTGTTTGTCTGTGGCAATGGCCTTAATCTGAACCAGTAGGTCTACACCCAGGGCGCTAGTCCACTCAGCTCAAAGACAACACTGCCTCTGTCTGGCCGGTCTGCGCGCTCTGGCCGGTCTGCGCGCTCTGGCCGGTCTGCGCGCTCTGGCCGGTCTGCGCGCTCTGGCCGGTCTGCGCGCTCTGGCCGGTCTGCGCGCTCTGGCCGGTCTGGTCTGTTTTGTCTGTCTGTCCGTCCGTCTCCTCTCTTGGCCTCTAGAGATAATGCTGGCTTAAAAAAGGGACCCTGTCCACCTACGCATGTTAAAGATTATGTAAATGATTACAGAAGAGTGGACTCTGGTTATGTGGGTTTGGGTTCCTAATGCTTACTCTGTCATTGCCCTGTCAGCGTTTATTGAAACATGTTGAATTATGCAAATCATCAGTGATTAGTAATCCAACTGTTAGTCCCACACATCTGATAAAGGTCAGCAGGTTAGCCACACTGCTGAAACACATCCGAACACACAAATAATCCAAATCTTCTTACCTTCATTCAACACAAATTCTGCCTCCTGTCGGTGTTGCTAATTCAAACGCACGTAGTTCTATGTGGAACCTGCAGACGTGTGTTAGTGATCTACATTCTGTTCTAGGTCATTGTGTATATAGAAGTTAACTAGGTGTGTATGTATGTATGTATGTATGTGTGTGTGTGTGTGTGTGTGTGTGTGTGTGTCTGTCTGTCAGTAGTGGTTCCAGGTACTGTAGGATTGAGAGTGGTCTTCTGGGGCTTGTTCTGCCAGTCAATGTCTTCCACAGGCCCAAATGACCTCACAACGTTAAAGCTTCACTAGCGGGACGAAGGGAGTAATGATTGACTTTCTCAGTTATATCATTTTCCCCCCTGCAGAAAGTGACAACTGATGTCTTATTTTCTACTTTTCCCTACGACATTCGTCATGTTCCCTCCCTCGCCACTCTTTCTCAGTGGAGACTCACTAGTTTTCATGTTTATTCACTCATTTTTGAGCACTCTGCCGTCTCCCTTTTCTCTTCTCCCTCTTCTTTCCCCTCTAATCGCCCTCTCCATTCGTCTCTACTACAAATTCAGCCTGTAAGCAGCCACCAATTCTCAGTGTTTTTTTCTTTGGATTTTTTCTTGCCTGGCTGCCTGGCTCATGTTTGTTTCCCACTTCTCTTTTCCTCACTTTCCTATTTTTCCCCAATCTTGTTCCCTCCCTTCCTGTTCTCTCCCCCCTCTCCCCCTTTATTTTCCCCTCACTTCCTTTCCCTCCTCTTCGTCTGTCTCCCTATGTTTTTCAGCCTCCCACAGCCTCTCCTTGGGTTTCCCCCACTCCTGTTTTTTCTGCCCCGTCCATGTCCCCTGGCACAGCCCTCAGCCATGTCAACTTTATTCTGAAGGCAGCCGACCGAGGGCCTCCCACTAGGCTGTTAGAACAATCCTGGGGGGGGGGGGGGGGGGGCCGTGGCAATTGTAGTGTGTTTCTTGTCAGCAATAAGGTAGGATTTACCGGCACTAGGCCCAAACCCAAGCCAGGGACTTTCCTCCAGCTGCTGTCCCAGATCTGGGAAGTGGGGGAGGGATCACGTGGGGAAGTCTGCATGGATGGATGGGCTAAAGAGCATAATGTGGCCTTTTTCACTCTTGGAGAGGCCTGGTAATCAGGAGAAGCCACCCGTTCTGTGCAAGAAACACATACATATTATATCTGTCCTTGTGAGGGCCAACTAAATCTCAGCTGAACCACAAGGCTGAACTTGTAACCCCTAAGCATTGAATACCCACTTTTATCTGAGGACTGGGCAAAATTGTTGTCATTTCTCCAAATGTTTCATGTTCTATTACAGCTATGGGGACTTGAGGAAGTACACACACACAC